>NC_081554.1:79032312-79109812 GCF_963082655.1 Stomoxys calcitrans
TTTTCCCAATGAGTAAATTTGTCCTGCTGGAGGGTTTTGATGAGTGGGGAGGTCCCTCAGACACCAAAAAATAAATTTTTTTGTCAGATTTGTATTCTACTTTTAACTACCTTTCATTTGATACCCATATTGCTCAAAGCAGTGAAAGTGTCCTTTTGGGTGATGTATTTGGGGGTGGGGGCACCCCGACACTTGGGGTAACATTTTAATGCCATGTTCGTACTCTACTCTCAAATACCTTTCATTTGATACCCATATTAGCCAAAGAGGTGAAAGTGTTCTCTTGGGGCTTTTTTGGGGGTGGGGGAGCCCCCGAAACTTGAGAGTGAAATTTGTATACCAAATTCGTACTCTACTCTTGAATACCTTTTATTTGATAACCATATTGTCCCAATCGGTAAACATGTCCGTTCGGGTGAGTTTTGAGATGGGGCGTCCCCCCAGGTAATTTGACCCCAAAATTTTTTTGGGGTACCATAAAGTGGCATACAAAATTTCGCTTAAATCGGTGCACGCAACTCCGAGATCTGGCGTTTTTGAAAATCGGGGTATGGGGGTGGGTTCAGTAGTTCATCTCTACAAGATTCGCATTCAGGGGCAGGTGAAAAAGCAGTGTAATTACTCTTTGTCAAGACACTGGACATTCACGATTCCTTCTTAGATGCTTCACTAGCTGCTGCTGTTGAAGTACTTTTTAAGTTCCGTCCTTCCCCGCTGGCGACAGTTTGAGCCCAGCCCAACTTTGTGACCCACCAACATACGACTTGTCGGGTCCTGTTTCGATGCCATACCCTCCTATCTCGATTGTGGCAGGGGGATTTTCAGTCTCCAGCAATACGCCAGACATTAGCGATAGGGTCGATAGTTTCTCAGACAAGTGTTCAGCAACAACTGCTGATTCGCCTGATTCCCCAGCCCCACCGCTTCTATAGATCTTCATTTTCAACTTATTGAATCCGTAGGATACAACTCCTTCAGATTTGTTGAAGTCCGCGAGACAGCCGAAGTTTAGTACGAATACTGCATGTCTTCGGTCACCAGCGGCCTATTCCAATCTTCCAGTCGGTGGTTGAAATATTGGTGTTAGATTCCCTTAGTCTTCTAAGTATGGATTCAGAATCTGAGAGAATCCTTGGTATCCAAGCATGCGCTATTGGTCGAGAAGGAATATCTTCCTTCTTGACTAAATCTAGTCCTACACCTGGCCAGATCTCAACAACGATACATTTCAATTGAACGTTGATTCCCGAAGGCAACTAGTCTATATCGGCCCCGATACCAACTTACATCGCATTC
Source organism: Stomoxys calcitrans (assembly GCF_963082655.1). Lineage (NCBI taxonomy): Eukaryota > Metazoa > Arthropoda > Insecta > Diptera > Muscidae > Stomoxys > Stomoxys calcitrans. The sequence continues at coordinate 79,033,609 of NC_081554.1, forward strand.
ACAAACTGGAGGAGACCCAGGAAATTCCGCAAGAACATCGGAGTATATATAACAATCCATCGACTCATTCATTTCTAGGTATCCATTCCAATTATTCCTAGGTATGCAGCCCTGTTCTTCTCCCTTTTCGACAACTGCCATCAGCAAACTGTCCCTAGCGACATTAGCAAAGGTTCTTGGGCCCATCTTACCATTGTTCACCCTAGTTCTTTTAGGCATAGGATGCCCTCCAGGTGACCGCAGAATTTTGGCTTACTGCGCTGCCTGTGCAGTGAATCCCCGAACCCAATTTAGGGGGTCTCTCTCCCAGGCAGCAATTGAATCCCTGGAGAACGTATTTCTGAACACAAAACCGTCCTCGACTGTCGCAGATCTCTCAACGAGATGGTTGAACAGTTCAAAATTCACCTGTTCTGGGTGCCGGGCCACAGGGATGTTCCAGGGAATTGTAAAGCGAACGAGCTTGCGAGACTAGGAACTACCCTACACATACCAGGGATACTGAAATATGTGGGTATGCCTCTAGCGACATGTAAGCTAAGTTTTCAGGACCAGGCCCGAAGAACAACGAATGACGAATGAAAGGTGGTCACAAAGAGGGGGCTGTGAGCATTCCAAAACTATGTGGCCTAATCTAGACTTGAAGAGGTCTACTGTTTTGCTGTCATAGGCTAGAACTGACGTCTCAGTCATTGTGTCCGTCATGACAGGTCACTGGGTTATCGGAAAACATGCTGACAGACTGAAGGTTGCCAGCAACGAATTTTGCGGAAGCTGTGAGGACATCGAAGAAGAAGAGACTATAGAATACCTTTTGTGTGTGTGTCCCACACTATAAGTCAGAAGGAGTTCCACTTTAGGGTCTCATTTCGTCGAGAACCTTTCTGATTTAGGGAACGTGAACATTCGCAAGTTATTGGGCTTTTTAATCCAATCTGGATGGTTCAACGGTGGAAACTAGAAGGCATCTTCCGTTCCTGTGGTATCACAAAGAACGAAAACGTCTAAGAGAGTCTGATGGCTGACTGCCACTTAAACCTAACCTAACCTCACCTCTCCCTATTAGTGTGAGTCTTAGGATCATTCGCACCAAGCCTCTCAATAAAACTGAGAGCGATGCGGCGGGGAAGGCCGATGGCTTAGGCAAATTATAGGCATACGAAAATAGAATAGGTTAGGCCTTTGAGAATCGAACCAGGTGTCTTCTTCAAAAGCCCCTGCTGACCAGCCGTTTGTCGGCTAGTGGAGCCTGGAGCTGCCGCTCCACTAGTCGAGGTTTCAGTAGCATATAACATGCTACGGCCTGATACCACCACCGCTGCTGTTGGGTCTTTGGAGATCTAGAACCCTACTCCCGAGCTCTAGATCTGACGTTCCACTGGAAACGGACAGTCATCTACTTCCTAGTGGTTACCACTTTCGTAGCTATCCTTGAGTGGCTTATATTTTTCTCCCAAAACTAATGACCTATTATTACGAGTTACAGAAAAATTCTTGTGGAGCGAAACAACAAAACGTCCGCTCCACTCAACGGTTCAAATAAGATTCTGATTCCCAATTATATTTGCGTATATTTTTATACCCACCACCGAAGGAGGGGCGTATATTCATTTTGTCATTCCGTTTGCAACACTTTGAAATATCCATTTCCAACTATAAAGTATATATATTTCGGATCGTTGTAAAATTCTAAGACTATTTGACGATGTCCGTTTGTCTGTCCGTCCGTCTGTTGTAATCACTCTACAGCCTTCAAAAAATGAGATATTGAGCTGAAATTTGGCACAGACGATTTGACGATGTCCGTTTGTCTGTCCGTCCGTCTGTTGTAATCACTCTACAGCCTTCAAAAAATGAGATATTGAGCTGAAATTTGGCACAGATATGTCTTTTTGATGCACGTTGAGTTCTTGAAAGGGGCAAATCGGACCATATTTGGATATAGCTGCTATATAGACCGATTTCCGGTAATGGGTCTAATGCCCATAAATGCTTTATTTTTCATCCGATTTCGCTGAAATTTGAAACAGTGAGTAGTTTTAGGCCTCCCGACATCTGGCCCAAATATTGTATATATCGAACTATATATATATATATAGCTGCAATATATACCGATCTGTCGATAAAAGGTCTAAAAATTTATCAAATCGGACTATATTTAGGTATAGCTGCCATATAGACCGATCTCCAGATTAAGGGTCTGAAGTTATAAAAGCTTTATTTTTTAACCGATTTCACTGAAATTTGAAACATTGAGTAGCTTTGCTGCTCTTAACATAGGACCCAAATATGGTTAAATCCGGACTATATTTAGATATAGCTGACATATAGACCAATCTCCCGTTTAAGAGTCTGAAGCCCATAAAAGCTTTATTTTTTAACCGATTTCGCTGAAATTTGAAGCGTTGAGTAGTTTTATGCCTCCTAACATAGGACCCAAATGTGGTTTAGATCGGACTATATTAAGATATAACTGCCATACAGACCGATCTCCCGATAAAGGGTCCCAAGCGAATAAAAGCTTTATTATACCCTCCACCATAGGATGGGGGTATACTAATTTCGTCATTCTGTTTGTAACTCCTCGAAATATTCGTCTAAGACCCCATAAAATATATATATTCTTGATCGTAATGACATTTTAAGTCGTTATAGCCATGTCCGTCCGTCCGTCTGTCGAAATCACGCTAACTTTCGAAGGAGTCCACGTTTTGATATAGCTGCCAATCTGGGATCTTGACTTCTTGAGCCACTTGAGGGCACAATTATTATCCGATTTAGCTGAAATGTTGCATGAGGTGTTTTGTTATGACTTTCAGCTGATGTGCTGAGTATGGTTCAAATCGTTTCATATCCGGGTATAGCTACCATATAAACCGATCTGCGGTCTTGTCTTCTTCACCCTCTGCAGGGAGCAATTCCTATCCGATTTGGTTGAACGGCTTCTCTCATGATCTTTAACATACGTGTCGAATATGGTATGATTTTGTTTATAGCCTAATACAGCTCCCCTATAAACCGATCTCCCTATTTTATTTCTTCAGCCCCTAAAGTGCACAATTCTTACTAGATTTGGCTGAAATTTTACACAATGACTTCTACTATGGTCTCCAATATTCAATTCAATTATGGTCCGAAATTACCCATTGTTCCAATAACATAGAAATTCTTTTTGTTTGCCTAAAAAGAGATACTGTGGAAAGAGCTAGACAAATGCGATCCGTGGTGGAAGGTATATAAGATTCGGCACGGCCGAACTTAGCACGCTTTTACTTGTTTTTGTATGTGATTTCGCTGAAATGTGAAACATTAAGTAGTTTTAGGCCCCCGTCATCCGGCCCAAATATGGTAAAGATCGGAACGTATTTAAATATAGCTGTCATATGGACCGATGTGCCGATTAAGGGTCTGAAGCTTATAAAAGCTTTATTTATTACCAGTTTTTGTTGAAATTTTAAATAAAAAAAGACCACTCAATATCCGTTTTGGATTTAGGTGCATAAGTTATCCAATTTCCACCAGATTGAGACGAAAGGGAGTATTCTTATATACCCGAGGTGGTGGGTATCCAAAGTTCGGCCCGGCCGAACTTAATGCCTTTTTACTTATTATGGGGTTATTGTGTCTCCAACAAAGAGACGATTTCTGAATGTACCTCACCTTAATAGTTTTGGGGCTAGGATTTTCCGTAGCATAGAAGCCATTCAGGAATTATTCTGAACTTTTTATACCCTCCACCGTAGGTAGGGGGCATACTAATTTTGTCATTCCGTTTATAACCCATCGAAATATTGATCCGAGACCCAAGAAATTATATATTTTCTGGATCGTCTCGACAATGTTTGTGGATGTAGCGATGTCCGTTCGTCCGTCTTTCTGTCCGGCGAAAGCACGCTAACTTTCGAAGGAATAAAGTTGGGCACTTCAAATTTTGCAGAAATACTTCCTATTAGTGTAGGTCGGTTGGGATTGTAAATGGTCCAAATCGGTCCATATCTTGATATAGGTGCCATATTACGCTATCATAATATCGTTGTCCGTTTGGAGAGTTCTCCATTTTCGTAGCGATTCGGCCACTATGCGACTCCTGTCCTCCACCAAAATATTATTACTATTGTAGCTCAAGGGATCTAGTCACACCACAACATCTTCGCCTTTGTTGGTTTCTCAGCCCTTCAAAAACACACGTTACTAATATTCGTAGCATTTAATTATATTCTTCTACACATGTACACGCACACACTCACCACCAATGCGTGTAAGTTCTGAGTTAGAGTGCGGTGATATGTGTTACTTGGAGGACTTAAAAGATTGCCCCGACATGATCCAGCATCACTATGTGACAGCCTCACTTTGTTCCATGGCTGTCAATACATATTTTGCCATTGACTTAGACAAATGGTTTAAGGTGGATTTCCTATGGAGTTTAGTGCTTCTTATGGCCTTGATTCGTTTTTGTCTTTACATAAAATGTAAGACAAAAAATAACATGGCGAAAAACTGTATCCCATCTTTAAGAGGGAGTAAAATTTAAATCCCAATACAATAGGGACATGATACCCCAACAAAATACCAGTGACTAAGAGTAACCCATCTTTAAGGGTAGTAGTAGTAATGCTTAAATCCACCTAAAATGCCATAATAATATGTAATAATATTCGAGTTAGTCCGGGGGGCATAAGTTAATGTTGTTACATAGAAAGTTAGTTCTAGGGCTGGCTTTTTGCAAATCTTTGAAATTTACGAATTTTGACTGGGATTCAATTTGATTTAAGAATCATATACATGAGCCTATGTAATTTTGTAATTGATGACAAGTTTAAGAAAAATAAAATGAAACCTGTTCCGGTTTTGAAAAATGAAGGATTTTTTTTGCCTTATACCTTGCCAACCTAGGCAAATCTGTTTTAGTATACATACTCTAATCAATTTTCTATAGAGTAAAAATAACTCCAAGTGATATCTTACGATGAAACAGGAAGAAAAAATTCTTTTTATACCCTCCACCATAGGACGGGGGTATACTAATTTCGTCATTCTGTTTGTAACACCTCGAAATATGCCTCTAAGACCCCATAAAGTATATATATATATATTTTAAGTCGATCTAGCCATGTCCGTCCGTCCGTCCGTCTATCTGTCGAAAGCACGCTAACTTTCGAAGGAGTAAAGCTAGCCGCTTGAAATTTTGCACAAAAACTTTCTATCAGTGTAGGTCGGTTGGTATTGTAAATGGGCCAAATCGGCCCATGTTTTGATATAGCTGCCATATAAACCGTTCTTGGGTCTTAACTTCTTGGGCCTCTAGAGGGCGCAATTCTTATCCGATTTTACTGCAATTTTGCACGTAGTGTTTTGGTATCACTTCCAACAACTACGTTAAGTATGCTTTTAATCGGTCTATGTTTTGATGTAGCGGCTATATAAACCGATATTGGGTCTCGACTTCTTGAGTCTCTAAAGGGCGCAATCTCATCCTATTTAACTGAAATTTTGCACATAGTGTTCTGGTAGCACTTCCAAAAACCACGCTAAGTATGTTTCAAATCGGTCCATGTTTTGATATAGCGGCCATATAAACCGATCTTGGGTCTAGACTTCTTGAGCCTCTAGAGGGTGCAATTCTCATCCGATTTTATTGAAATTTTGCACTTCAAACCACCACGCTTAGTATGGTCTAAATCGGTCCATGTTTTGATATAGCTGCCATATAAACAGATCTTGGGTCTTGACTTCTTGAGCCCCAAGAGGGAGCAATTCTCGTCCGATTTAACTGACATTTTACACGTAGTGGTTTGGTATCCAATAACTGTGCTAGGTATGGCGTAAATCGGTATAGAACCTGATATAGCTGCCATATAAATCGATATGGGATATTGACTTCTTGAGCCTCTAGAGGACGGAATTCTCACCCGATGTGGCAGAAATTTTGTACAACGGCTTCTCTCATGACTTTCAACATATGTGTCTTTTATGGTCGGAATCGATCAATAGCTTGATAAAGCTTCATATTAACGTATCTCTCGATTTTGCTTCTTGAGCCCCTACAAGGCGCAATTCTTATCCGAATAAACTAAAATATTACACAGTGACTTCTACAATGTTCAGCATTCATTTATGGTCCGAATCGGACTACAACTTGATATAGCTACAATAGCATAACAGTTCTTATTCAATATTCTATGTTTGTCTAAAAAGAGATACCGCGCATAGATCTCGACAAATGCGATCAATGTTGGAGGGTATATAAGATTCGTCCCGGCCGAACTTAGCACTTTCTTAATTGCTTCACTTTGCAAGTTCGAAAACCGGAACAGGCCTGAAATATATCTCAACTGGATTTGATAGCATTCCTTTGGCCCACTTTACACCATTTACAAATTTGATTCAATACATCCATCTTTTTGCAATATATCAATCAAATTTTGCAGTGAATATAAGTTATAATTGACTTATTAGGTTCATAACCACTTTTATGCCTCAGCCAACACTTTGAAGTTTGCGTGCGAAAGCCCAACTTTTACGCTTAGAATGTCGAACAGGAAGTTTGAGTTAAGAGCATTAGCAATAAATGCGATATGCAATAAATCCATTCAGCTGTGAAACATAAACAAGCCTCGTTGCTGCTCAACGCTTCGTTCAATCGTTTATAGCTAATGTAAAGTCTAATTGACTTTGATAATGAATTAAAATTCTTTATAAACTGACATTACGCGCAAAAGACCATAACGAGGCAAAGTATTCCCTGAAGGTCGATTGGATGAGTGGTAGGTGGTGTTTGTAGTGGTGAGATGGTGGATATATTCCAACACTTCTCCCAAAAGCATTAAGCAGACGGCGAAAAAATTTATTGGAGCGAATGAATGACATGGATGTCATACATCAACGTCGAAATGTTTGTGCGAAATATGATACACTAAGCAAAATATTCAACTAAAGTAGGAGCAAATGCTTATGATAAGTTTAAAAGACACTAACTTGGCTGCTGTGGTGGTAACCATTCTTCTGCGCTCATTCTAAACTCTGACACCAAGTTTCGAGGTGTCTCCCACCACTTGATCTATCCATTGCGATTCTTCATCCATTCTGACAACATGATCTAGCCAATGCAGCCGTTGTATTTTGGATACGTATAACTATGCTATCGTAGTCATACCACTCATACAGCTCGTGGTTCATATGTCGCCTATATTCTCCATTAACGTAAACTGGTCCATATATTTTAAAAAGATTTTTTCTCTCAAATACTTCAAGCACTGCCTCATCTGCTTTTACAAGTACCCATGCCTTAGTACCATATAACAACACGGGTTGTTTATGTGTCTTTTATAGTGTCATCTTCGTCTGTCGAGTTGTGGCCTTGTTTCTAAACTGCTTACTTAATCCAAAGTAGCATTGTTTGTCAGTATTATTCTTTGCTTTATCTCAAAACTGGTGTCATTCCTTTCTGTTACGGCGTTGCCGAGGAAGATAAAGTTACTGACTATCTCAAAGTTGTGTTCCCAACATTCTCCATTTCCTTTTTTTTGCTTGGTTGTACAAGGCGTTTTGGGAGTTGAAACCATGCATTTCGTCTTATCTCCATTTATGCAAGACCCATTTTGACTGACTCTCTTTCGATTCTTGCAAAGGCTGCAGTTTCTACTTCCGGTGACCGACCTACGATGTCGATGTCGTCGGCATAGGCGAGTAGCATGTGTTCTCTTATGATTAGTATGCCACATCTATTCACATCGGCATCTCATATAATCTTCTCCAACGGGATATTAAAAAGACCACACGATATGCTGCCTCCTTGTCTGAAAGCTAGTTTGGTATTAAATGGTTCGAAGAGATTCTTTCCTATTCTTACTGAATATGAAGAACGCGTATCAGCAAGTGTCATCCTGCAGAGTCTTATTAATTTTGCTAAGGATACCAAACTAAAGACATGGCTTGAAATACATTTGAACGTAAACGAGTATCTAAAGCGACTTTGTAGTCAACAAAGATATGGTAGGTGTTGATATGTCCTTCTCGGGTCTTTTCCAGGACTTGGCGCAGTGTGAATATCTGGTCCAGGTTGGATATACCAGGTCTAAAGCCGCATCGAATGGGCCCAATTATCTCATTGACTTTAGGTTTTAATCTTTCACACAGGTGACTTATTCCTCTGTAGTTGGCATAAGCTGATGCATACGCGTGTCGCATCCGGTCTTAAATAGTTCAGTGGGTAACCTGTCGGCTCCTGCTGGCTTGTTGTTCTTTAGTCGGGTCACTGCTATTTGGACCTCATTTTGACTAGAAGGTAAACATTAGCGTGTCGCCTCCGGTCTTAAATAGCTCAGTGGGTAAACCGTCTGCTCCTGCTGCTTTGATGGACCTCATTCTGACTAGGAGGTAAACATTCTATACCATCATCATTGATTGGTTCTGCGGTATCGACGTCGCCGAAAACGTCGGACACTAGCAGTTGGGTAAAATGTTCCTTCCATATCCACAGCAGGCGTCATGAGTAAACAAGTAAAAACATATTGAGTGCCGAACTTTGGATACCCACCTCCATGAGTATATTCGTCATCCATTTTATTGCAACTCCACTACCATATCCTCAATTGTATTCAAATATGGTCTGCATTTGTCACAGTTTCAGCGAAATCGGACAAGAAATCCGCTTTTTATGGGAATTAGACCCTTAATTGAAAGAACCGAGGCCACCGTAGTCCAGAGGTTAGAATGTCCGTCTATGGCGCTGAAAACACAAGAGAAAATATTAAGCGATGATTTTCCCCTTCGAATGGTGGCGACAAATGTGAGGTACAATGCCATGCATAGAAGCCATATAAAAACTTGTCCCCAAAGAGGTCTCGCACTGCGGCACGCCGTTCGGACTCGGCTATAAAAAGTAGGTCCCTTATCATTGAGCTTAAACTTGTACCAGAAAGCACTCATTTATATGTGAGACGTTTGTCCGTGTTCCTTAATGGAATGTTCATGGGCAAAACTTGAAATTGGAAGAACGCTCTATATGACAGCTATATGTAAATATGGTCCGACCTGAATGATATTCTGGGCGGATGACGGTAGGCTCAAAACAACTCACTGTTTCAAGTTGCAGCGAAATCGGGCAATAAATGCAGCATTCATGGGATTAAACCCCTAAAGCGGTCTGCATAACGGCTACATCTAAATAAAGTCCTATATTTGGGTAGGATGTTGAAAGTTATAATGCAACTCACTGATCCAAATTTCAGCGAAATCGGATAATAAATGCTCCTTCTACGGGTTTTAGACTCTATGTGCGCTGATCAGTTTATAGGCAGCTAAATCGAAATATCGAAAATCCGATGTCGACCATTTCCGGTTCAAACAATGAAAAACCTAGTCCAACTCACTGTTCTGAGTTTCAGTGAAATCGGATAATAAATGAGGCTTATATATATAAAGACCTTTAATCGGCAGATCACTCCACATGACAGCCATACAAAATTATAGTCCGATGTGGAACATTTTCAATTTGGATGTCAGGAGGCTTTATTCAACTCATTGATCCCGATTTCAGTGAAATCGGCTTATTAATGCAACAGTTAAAGGTTAAGGTCCTTAATAGGCAGATCGGTTTATATGGCAGCTATTGCTAAACATGGGCCGATCTGGACCATATTACGATCGAATAACACGAGGCCCAAACCAACACACCGTTTCAAGTTGCAGCGAAATCGGGCAATAAATGCGGCTTTTATGGGCTTATGACACTCAATCGCCAAATCGGTCTTAATGACAGCTGCATCTAAATATGGTCCGATCTGGAACATATTCAGGTTGGATGACGAAAGGCCTAAAGCAACTAACTGCTCGAAATTTCAGCAAAGTCAGATAATAAAAGCGCCTTTTATGGGCTTAAGACACTTAATTGGCAGATCGGTCTATATGCCAGCTATACCCAAATATGATCCGATTTCAATAACTTAATCTGCGTATTTAAGAAATACGGATCTGTGCACATTTTTTTTTTTTCAGTACGTATTTGTTTATTTGTTTATTAGTCAATGGAACAAATATCCTTACAGACTAAGATGACTTCCGTAACAAATGTTTAAATAGTAATGTATGATAATAAAGAGGTGCATACTACAAAAATATATAATATAAAATGGATCTAAAAATTTCTTTTGATGTGCTAAAATCAATACATGGTTTTGACTCCCTTTGAAGCCTGTTGTTGATAAAATTTAAATTCAAAAAAGTTCGTGTTAAAGGCCCATTTCTCGCATAGTTGGTGCGGTGGAACGGTATGTCAAACAAATTTACAACTCGTAAGCTTCTTGGAGGAACAAATGTTGGAACTAAAGACAACAAATCCGGTGAATCAATATTATTATTAAGCAAGTCAAATATGAAGCAAGCCGATTGATATTTTCTACGAGATTCTAAGGATTGCAAGCCAAGTAACAAAAATCTAGATCTATATGGAGGCATCTGAGCAGGAAATAAGTTTTTAAGGGCAAACTTTGTAAAGTTTTTTTGAATTCTCTCAATGCGAACAATGTGAGCACTACATTGAGGATCCCAAACAATTGAAGCGTATTCTAGTCTAGACCTAACAAATGCCGTATAAATTAATTTTGCGGTATTAGGATCAGAAAATTCCGCACAATTTCTTTTGATAAATGCAAAAACCTTGTAGGCCTCAGGAATAATGTGGTCTATATGTGGAATAAATGATAGTGATGTATCAAATATAATGCCTAGATCACGAATGGAAGTTAGCTTAGTAAGATTGTGGCTGCCAATTTTGAAGGTTGGTTGAATGGGATTAAGTGATCTAAAATAAGAAACGTGAAAACATTTTGAAAGGTTCAAAAAAAGCTTATTGATGTTGCACCACATGACTAAGTTATCTAAATCAACTTGCAAATTATTTATATCTTGTAGAGACTCAATTTTAGTAAAAAATTTCAAGTCATCAGCATACAAAAGAAAATTGGAATGCGAAAAACATGAAGAGATGTCATTGATAAATAAGTTAAAAAGAAGTGGGCCAAGGATGCTACCCTGAGGTACTCCCGATGTCTGAAAATATGGCTGAGACACGTATCCTTCAACTTTAACTTTACACACTCTGTTAGTTAGATATGAATGAATCCATTTTAGAAAATTTGAATGCAAACCTAGATTCTGTAACTTAGCAAGTAAAATACTATGCGAAACTTTATCAAAAGCTTTGCTTAAGTCAGTGTAAATAACTTCTACTTGTTTACCTCGCTCGAGGGCGGTCATACAGTAATCTGTAAATAATGTTAAATTCGATGTGGTAGATCTACCCGAAAAAAACCCATGCTGGTAAGGAGAGATAGTAGACTTGCAAAGAAAAAATAATTTTTTGAAAATGATATTTTCAAATATTTTCGAAACACACGAAAGTTTTGATATTGGCCTGTAACATGTAACATCATCTTTTCTACCCTCTTTAAATACAGGAGTAATTGATGCTATCTTCCACTTGGCTATAAAAATACCTTTCTTAAGAGATAGGCGAAATATAAAAGTCAAAACGGAAACAATGCTAAAACAGCAACTTTTTAAGAAATAAGCACAAAGACCATCAGCATCACTTTTATAGCTATTTTTAATTGCACCAATAGCTTCAAAAACATCATCCTCACAGATATAAATACTTCCCAAATTTATGGCTGAATAAGAACATGGTAGCGTCATATTACAAGTGGAAGGCTGCTCAAAATTAGATTGGAAAAAATTAGCAAACATGTTTACAACATCATGGCCAGACTGCGAGATGCAACTGTTATATTGAACAGTAGATGGGATATCTGAAGATTTCTTCTTAGACTTCACAAACGACCAAAAATGTTTAACATTTACTTTAATTTCATTCTCTTTAGAAAGAATGTATTGTTTATAAAGAAATTTGTTTAAAAAATTAAATTCTTTTTGATAATGTAAAAATTTGACTTGCTCTTCCAGATTACCAGATTTAATGAATCGATTATGGAATTTATTGCGCAGATTTTTTAGTTTTTTTAGGCTTTTAGTATACCATGGAAGCTTATAGGGCTTTTTCTTCTTTAGAGGAACATTCAATTTAAGAATGTCTAAAACCTTTGCCAGAAAAATATCATAACAATTGGATGGTTCACACGTAGGAAACATCGATACCCAATTTATAGATGAAAGCATCGAATTTAGCACATCAAAGTTACATGCGTTGTAATTAAAATTGAAACACTCAGAAGTATCATTTGGGATGTACATAAAACATTCCATTTCTATAATTGTAGGAACATGATGAACACTTGGAGGAGATACTGGAATCAAACATTCATATATTTTGAAATTGCAGTCGCGTGATACAAAAATTAAATCAAGAAATCGACGCATTTTATTAGCAATATGATTAATTTGAACCAAACCAACGCTCAATAACGCATCGATAAAATTAACTTCAAACCCTTTATTAACATTACTAGGCGTTAAAAAATAATTGTCGTTCATCATGGTCCAACAAATACTTGATAAATTAAAATCTCCCATTACACATAAATTAGTATCAGAACACATATTCTCTTCCAAATTAACAATATTAGAGACATGTTTAGAATAGATATTATCATGACTTCCAGGAGGTATATACGATAGAGATATTAACAGTTTTTGATTAAATCCAATTACATATAGTGCAATTTGATCCAAAAGACCATCATCATCATCAATTTTACATAAATAGGATTTATATTTAGATTTTACAGCAATAAGAACACCCCCACCCCGGGATAATCCTGTACGATAAGCATTTCTATCCTTCCGATATACATTAAACAAATTCATGTCGAAAAATTCGGCATCATAAAAGTCGGAATTAAGCCAGGTCTCAACAATGAGAATTAAATCAAAGTCACATTGGGACGTAAAATTCATGATTTCATTGGCCTTTGTGCGAATACCTGACATATTTTGATAAAACACTTTTAGATTATGTGCAGCATCTACTACTGAACTAAGGGTTGTATTTCCCTTTTTTGAAAATTTTTAAACGGACGTACCCTGATATCGGTAGGCCACAATTTAGAGTTAAAAATATCATTATAAAAACTAGATACTACACCCAGCTTAAAATTAACACTTTTTAATTCACTTAAATTAGCGTCTTTCTTTACTAATTTATAGCATTCAATATTAGCTTTATCAATGTTGGAGTTGGCAGCAATATAATTGATAATTTGATCGCATGAAACAGTTGGCTTAAACTTTGATATATGAATCCATTTCTTGGTCGCCACCACTTCCAAATCATTAGGTACATTATTTTCACCGAATATGACTTTGCCCCCTTTTCGTCTACGCCTTTGAACAGTTTCCCAACCCATACTTGCTTGATGGTTTGGTTCGAACATTTCATTCCTATTGTTTACTGCATTAACATCATTTGTACTCACTGACGAAACCGATGGTGCATATGAAACAACATGTTGCGAGCTCGACTTGTTCATGGATTGTGCACCTGTAGATGTAACTGGTATAATAAGACTTTGGACAGTACCAACAACATCGCTACCACTGGTCTCAGAATAATGATTTGCATTTTGTTGATGAACTTCTTTGCTTGGAGGTTTGTTGTTTTTCTCCACTGTTTTTTTTATCTCTCGCACTTCAGCACATAAAGATGAGTTTATTAAGACTTTTAGCTCTCTCACTTCACTGGTCAAAGAGGCAATGCGAGCAACCAAATCAGAAGAAACTGATAGGCAGTCATTGCAATTAAATACAATATTTGAATTTTTAACAAATAATTCGCCAATATTAGTATCGACGTTGGCACAAAAGAAGTGTAGCTTAGCTCTGCAAATGTGGCATGCTATGAACTTCCCGTTCAAAGCCTTGAAGCACTTCGCACAAAGAGTATTTGGAGGGAGATCCATTAGAAACACGTCAGATGTAAAGAAGCTCAACTGACTGACTGACATTTTAAGCTTGGTATTTCAATTTTTGAAGACTGTAGCGTGATTGCAACTGAAGGACGGACAGACGCGCATTCGCAACATATCGAAATATCCATTTCCGACCCTATAAACATTAAACAGTCGAAACTGCATGTGAGAAATGCCAAAAATGCATCTATTTTGTTTCACTTATCCGTAATTTTCAGTTAAGTGTGGTTCGGATAAGTAAAATTCCTTTTCAGTTAAGCGATAAGTCATAATTGAAAAGGAATTTTCACGTCACTAATTATGTATGTAGGTGCCACTGTATAATACCCTACACCTACCCTATAAGTACAATGTGGGAGCTATATCTGATTCTGAACCAATTTTGATGGACCTCGGCGGATGTTTTCAGATGGATTATTTAACAATCCGCATAAATTTTCAAGCGAATATGTTTATATGCAAATACGGTTAACAAATGACAACGTTATTGCAAATTACCCGAAATCTGACAATCATATATATGGAAGCTATACCCAAATTTGAACCTTCGTCGAGGAAAGCGCTGCTCAAAATTTTGTCAAGATTGGTCAATAAATGCGGTTATTGTGACTCGGGAATTTAAAATCGGGCGATACATATATATGAGAATCGAGAAAAAATCCTTCCCGCCAAATTTCGAAAAAATCGGTTTACAAATGACCATTTTATTATATTAATACTGCAAATAGGACGAAAATATATATGGGAGCTATATCCAAATCTGAACCGACTGTTTCCAATTTCAATAGACTTCGTCTCTAGGTCTAAAAACATGCCTGTACCAAATTTCAAGACGATCGGACGAAAACTGCAACTTGTACTTTGTACACAAATTAACATGGACAGACGGACATGGCTAAATCGAATCAGATAAAAACCTGTATAATTAAGCGGTATTTTCATTTAAACGATATTTCACTTAAGCGATTTTAATTGCATTGAATAACACCAAAAAGTTTCACTTTAGAGGGATTTTTTACTAATGCGTGTTACACTTATGCGGTTTAGACTGTATTCTTAATTAATCGTAAAAATTTAAAACGATCTAGAAGATGTCCGTCGGACTGTCTATTCGAAGTGCGCCTTGTAGGGGCTCAAGAAGCAAAATCGAGAGATCGGTTTATATGGGAGCTGTATCTAGCTATTGATCGATTCAGACCATATTAAACATGTTGAATATGTTGTAGGTCATGAGAGAAGCCGTTGTACAAAATTTCTTCCAAATCGGATGAGAATTGCGCCCTCTAGAGGTTCAAGAAGTCAAGATCCCATTTCGATTTATATGGAAGCTATTTCAGGTTCTATACCGATTTACGCCATACCTACCACTCTTATTGGAAGTCATAACAAAACACCTCATGTAAAATTTCAGCAAATCGGATGAGAATTGCGCGCTCTATTGGCTCAAGATGTCGAGATCCAAGATTATCAACCGATTTGAATCATACTTACCACATTTGTTGAAAGTGATACCAAAACACTACGTGCAAAATTTCAGTTGAATCGGAAATCAAGACCCAAGATCGGTTTATATGGCAGCTATATCAAAACATGGACCGATTTAAACCATAGTTAGCGTAGTTGTTCGAAGTGCTACCAAACCACACTGTGCAAAATTTTAATAAAATCGGACGAGAGTTGCGCTCTCTAGAGGCTCAAGAAATCAAAACCCAAGATCGGCTTATATGGCAGCTATATCAAAACATTGACCGATTTGGCCCATTTACAATACCTATCGACCTACACTAATAAAAAGTATTTGTGCAAAATTTCAAGCGGCTAGCTTTATTCCTTCGAAAGTTGGCGTGCTTTCGACAGAAAGACGGACGGACGGACAGACGGACGGACATGGTAGATCGACTTAAAATGACATGACTATCAAGAATGTATATACTTTATGGGGTCTTAGAGGCATATTTCGAGGTGTTTCAAATAGAATAACGAAATTAATATACCCCCATCCTATGGTGGAGGGAATAAAGAGGATAAAAGAAAAGATTTGCTCTGCTGTTAGAGCGATATCAAGATATGTGCGGTTCGGACCACAATTAAATTATAAGTTGGAGACCATATGTAAAATTACAGCCAATTCGAATAAGAATTGCGCTCTTTAGGGGCTCAAGAAGTACAATATAGAGATGGATTTATATGGGAGCTGTATTAGGTAATAGACCGATTCAGACTACAATAAACACATATGTTGATGGTCATAAGAGGATCCGTCGTACAAAATTTCAGGCAAATCGGGTGATAATTGCGACCTCTAGAGGCTCAAGAAGTCAAGATCGCAGATCGGTTTATATAGCAGCTATATCAGGTTAAAGACCAATTTAAATCATACTTCGCACAGTTGTTGGATATCATAACAAAACATGTTGCGTAAAATTTCATTCCAATCGGATTAGAAATGCGCACTCTAGAGGCTCTAGAAGGTAAAACCCAAGATCGGCGTATATGGCAGCTATATCAGGTTATGATCCGATTTGAACCATACTTCGCACAGTTGTTGGATATCATAACAAAACACGTTGTGCAAAATTGCGCACTCTAGAGGCTCAAGAAGTCAAGACCCATGATCGGTTTATATGGCAGCTATATCAAAACATGAACCGATATGGCCCATTTACAATACCAACCGACCTACACTAATAAGAAATATTTGTGCAAAATTTCAAGCGGCTAGCGTTACTCCTTCGAAAGTCAGCGTGCTTTCGACAGACAGACGGACGGATGAACGGACGGACAGACGGGCGGACATGGCTAGATCGACATAAAATGTCACGACGATCAAGCATATATATACTTTATGGGGTCTCAGATGAATATTTCGAATAGTTACAAACAGAATGACGAAATTAGTATACCCCCCATCCTATGGTGGAGGGTATAAAAAATTAGAATTGAAATTTTGTCTACTTTGTACCAGGATTCACTGAATAAGGTTAAGCCAAGCGATCAGCCGATATACTTTTTTTTAATATTTGGCAGTACTTGGCATTGAGGATGTCAACTTGTTCTCTTTTTACATTCATTCTTTGTTTACGTTTTCTCCTATATGATGACATTTTCAATCGTCAGATTTGACATCCTTAATGATGTTTATGGGGCCTATCCACTTTGTGTTTTTGCATGTGACCTAACCTTCTATTAGTGAATCCTGACTCTCTGTACAGAGTCGACAAATTTTCTCGACTCCTACTACGGGCAAAATTGATCGACTCCGACTACACAGCCCTGGATTCCACAATATTGTTGTTCACTATTGATCTTTAATCAATCAATTCGCTACCTTTTATCTTACAGTCAATAATATTCAGGACATTAATGTTTTACTTATGAGTGTAATTTATTAAAGACTTATCCTTGAAAAACTTAAAAAATGTATTTCAGTAAAATTCTAAATCAAAACGTACTTAAATATGGATAATTAAAATTCATTCCCGTCATTTTGGCGGAAACCCCAATGTACGAATTACATTTGTGGAGTGATGCGGTTCCCCTGAGTGATTTTACAAAAGAATTTAAATAAATTTCATTATGCAAAAGGGGATTTTATGAAATGGCTAACCCAAATGTGTTCCCAAAATACATAAAGACCACATTAAAACCCAATTTTCATAGCTTAATACTTTCCAGCAGACATCTTTTCAAAATCACCAGGAGCAATTAACTGGGGAAAAGTGATATTCGTTGAAAAAAGTTATTGGGCTTGCTTTATTGCAGGGGAGAACGTTAACAAACTAGGAAAAAATACAAGGTCGAAAACAAATGAATTAATAGAATCCGGTATAAAGTCGGACTTGCATATTCACTTGAACATAATAAGTTACAAACTAGTAAAAGCGTGCTAAGTTCGGCCGGGCCGAATCTTACATACCCTCCACCATGGATCGCATTTGTCGAGCTCTTGCCACTGTATCTCTTTTAAGGCAAACAAAGGATAAAAGAAAATAATTGCTATGTTATTGGAACAATATCACGTTACGGTTCATTTCGGACCATAATTGAACTGAATATTGGAGACCATAGTAGAAGTCGTTGTGTAAAATTTCAGCCAAATCTAGAAGGAATTGCGCACTTTAGGGGCTGAAGAAGTAAAATAGGGAGATCGGTTTATAGAGGAGCTGCATTAGGCTATAAACCGATTCATGCCATATTCGACACGGATGTTAAAGGTCATGAGAGAAGCTGTTGTACAAAAATTTCAGCCAAATCGGGTAATACTTGCGCCCTTTAGAGGCTCAAGAAGTCAAGATCCCATATTGGTTTATATGGCAGCTATATAAGGTTATGGACCGATGTTGAAAGCTATAACAAAACACCACATGCTTTCAGCTAAATCGGATAATAATTGCGCTCTCTAGAAGTCAAGACCCCAGATCGGTTCATATGGCAGCTATATCAGGTTATGGACAGATTTGAACTATTCTAGCACAGTTGTTGAAAGTCATAACAAAACACCTCATGCAAAATTTCAGCCAAATCGGATAACCCCAGATCGGTTTATATAGCAGCTATATCAGGTTATGGACCGATTTGAACCATACTCAGCACAGTTGTTGGAAGTCATAATAAAACACCTCATGCAAAATTTCAGCCAAATCGGATAAGAATTGTGCCCTCCAGCTGCTCAAGAAGTCAAGATCCCAGATCGGTTTATATGGCAGCTATATATAATAAGAAGTATTTGTGCAAAATTTCAAGCGGCTAGCTTTACTCCTTCGAAAGTTAGCTTGCTTTCGATAGACAGACGGACGGACGGACATGGCTAGTTCGACGTAAAATGTCATGACGTTCAAGAATATATATACTTTATGGTGTCTTTGACGAATATTTCGAGGAGTTACAAACTGAATGACGAAATTAGTATACTTCCATCCCATGGTGGAGGGTATGAAAACAGGCATAGCTTAGGTTAGATTAGGTTGAAAAGAGAGTACGTATATTAATCCGCCCCATACCACCATGGACAAACACCTAAGCCTGTAATCTGATTGTTGTGCGCTATTAATATCAAAAAGTAACCAAAAAGTCAGTTTACTTCCGTGTTACTCATAAAATCCCTTATAGTTTGCCATACAACGTCTCTAAAATGATTCATGTCTGGTATTGTGTCCCCACCTAAGTGCCAGTTTCTGTCCGCCGCTAAAGCCGGGCAATGACAAAGGAAATGCTCCAACGTCTCATCATCTTCCCCGCATGCCCTACACATGCTATCACTTGCCGCACCGATTTTACATAAGTGAGCTCGTAGTCCTATGTGTCCCGTTATGATACCAATAGCAATACTGACCACCTTCTTGCTACCTTTCAGTAATAGCCTCGTCTTCTCACGATCTGGATTCCCCATAGGATTTCAGCGTCCTACCGACCGTTTCGCTGTTCCACAATGTTGCATGCGCATTTGTCGCCCACTCCCTTAACTCGGACTGCGTCGACCCAAATGGCTTCGGGTTAACCAAGTTTATTGACGGCAGTCCTATGGCCTTCACCGCCAAATCGTCTGCGCTCAGAGAAGGCGTTAATCTCGTTCTTACACTACAAGACTGTATGTGACCTTACCGTCCTGATTGTTATTGCCCTTATGGCAATTTTACTGTCGGTAAAGATGTTCACACTTGACGTCTTCGCGTTAGCACCACACCACTTCACGCATTCCGTGATCGCCCGGATCTCCGCCTGCAGGAACGTACGTATGGTCGGGCAGTCTAAAACAAATGTCAGTCCCAGGGTTCTCAATGTAAACCCCCATTGCCACTCTGTCCTCTAGCTTTGATCCATCCGTGTAACATGATCTTCCAGATGGCAATACTAGTGTTCCGTCAATTCAAGACTGTGCCGATGGCAGCAGTGCGTCGCACTCAAATTCAAGGTTCATCTCAGATATCCGATCGGAAACCACTCCCCTTCCTTCCAGGTTTCCCACCGTCGCCACGATTATACTGCGATGGTATGAGCTGCTCCCATCCTGAATCCATTCTCCCATCGCCTTAAGTCTCATAGCCGCAGTGGCTGCTTCACACTTAATGTGTATGTCAATGGGTCAGATATCTTCAATAGTCTACAGTGCCCTAGTGGGCGTGGTCCTCATCGCTCCGCCTATGCCAAGACAACATGTTCTCTGAACCTGTTGTATGGTCCTTATGTTCTACTTTTGCTCCATAGCAGTCCACCAAACTACTGAGGCGTAAGTAAGTATTGGTCTTATCACGCTCCTGTAGAGCCGGTGGACTGTCCTAGGATTCAGGCCCCATTTCAAGAATATGGCCCGTCTACATGGTGCCCAACATCTGTGAGCCTTCTCAGTACGCTTCTGAATGTGACATTCCATTTCAGTTTCCTGTCTAAGATCACACCTAAGTATTCGACCTTTTCAAATATCGAAATCGTCTTATCGCCCACCTTCGTCTTCCTCGTGAACAGGCATAATTCAGTCTTCTCTGAGTTTATATTGAGACCTCTGGGTATAGCCCAGTAATATGCCATATGCAAGACCCTTTCGGCCCTTCTGCATAGCTCGTTCGGATCCTTAGAAGTATTATAACATCGTCAGCGTAGCAGACGGGTTCAAATCCCTCCTCAGTCAGCATTCGTAATAGGTTATTTATGGTGGTCACCCATAGGAGTGGCGCCACTTTCTCCCTTATATTTATGCCATTGGACACACAATTTAATCACCTGTTCCTTAGCATATGGTTTATCCAGTATCAAAGGACCGGGTCCACCCGGTACTGGTCTAAGGATTGGATCAGTGTGTCGGCCCGCACATTGTTAAAAGCCCCCTCGAAGGATACTTCTATTTTATGAACAACCTCGTGCAGGGCAGTCTCCCTTGACATAGGCATGTTGTTTGTATTTGAGCTGTTCGCTGGATGTCATACTCTTTATCATGGTGTCCACAATAAGTACCATGGTTTTGAGTAGAAAGGACGTAAGGCTTGTTGGTCTGTAGGCCTTTGGTGTCGCATAACTTGCCTAGCCGGGCTTGGGTATAAACACCACCCTTGCCTCCTGGCAGGCTTTCGGAATATATGAAAGTCCTAGGCACGCTGTGAAAATGTTGGCCACACGAGGCGCCAGATAGTCTGCCTCTTTCTGTAGTAACGTCGGAAATATTCCATCAGGTCCGGGTGACTTAAATGGTTTGAAGCTCCTCAAGGATCCCTTCACTATAAATTCCGTTATTATAAACCTTCGATCAACGTCATTATTATTACAAGTATTAAAACATCGTTTTTTTGCCATTGTTCCTGTGTCACTTTCTCCTATATATTTATGTATGGGACCCACAATTTATCCATATGTTCCTTAGCATATGGTTTATCCAGTCTAACGCATCATCCAATCCTGAACTACAGACTTTCCGAACGTATTGTCACTCATAAACAGCTTCTTATTCCTATAAAATAAGGTAGCGCAATCACCAATATTAAGTGTTATTAGGTCGCTAGTACTCAAGAACTCTGCCAGGGCTTACCGCCGTTTATTAGTGTTGATAATACCCCACGAAATGTGGTGAGAGTTCGCATCACACCCTGTTAGAACCTCATTTTCTGTCTGTTACGCCTTCCCCACCAGCCGTTGCAGCTCCGACATAAGTGACGATGTCGGAGAGTCGAGAGGCAGATAGAGTGATGCTCTACCCAGTCTCCCTGTCTCATTACTGTTGCATCCGTAGTTGACAACTCTGGGGAAAATATAAAATTTTAGTTTTTATGACAAATAACGCAGGTCCTCGGCCGAATATCAGTGTTAGCATAGCATGATTGGTAGCTGATGTGGTTTAGTCCAGAAACTTTGTTCCGGATCGTCTATGCCTTGTAAAACTTATCTCCAAAGAGGTGTCGCACTGCGGCACGCCGTTCGGACTCGGCTATAAATAGGAGTCCCCTTATTATTGAGAAAAACTTAAACTTAAATCGGACTGCACTCATTGATATGTGAGAAGTTTGACCCTAATTCTTAATGGAATGTTCATGGGAAAAATTTTGCAAATTTTTTACAGTGTGTGCAGCTGTATCGCTCCGGTGTGGATAAATGGGCTGTTCCTTGTTCCTAAGGCTGCATTGAGTTACACATTTCAATAGTAGGATCTTTTCATATCCTAGTCTTCCGAAACTTGAGAAAATCGGTGATGGTTCCACCTTCCGATCCCTTTTCGTTTGGCTGTATTGATTTCATGTCTAGTCAAGTTTTGAGTAAAAGGGCTTCTTGGGGGTAGGTTATGGTATAATCGTCTGCTTCCTGTTCGTTAGGCTGCATTGAGTTTTACGTCACTGCACTGACTGACGTTTCCGTATTAGGATCTTTGCATATCCTAGTCTTCCGAATATACCACCACCAGATCCCTCTTCGTTAGGCAGTATTGCGTTTCATTGCCTGGTGTTTTAATATTAGGATCTTTGCTTATCGTTGTCTTTTCAATATTAAGAGAGTCGGCGATGGTCTCGTCGTTGACCCCCTGTTCGCTAAGGGGTATTGAGTCACCTGCCACTGCACGGCCTGATGTCTCAATATGAGGATCCATGCCTACACTAAACTTCCCAATTTAGAAAAAGACAGTCTTGTTGCCGTAGAACGCCATGCCTTAAGTCTTGGCCACACTCGTCACGGAGACTTAATCAAGGCCCACCACAAGGCGAGTTCCTCCCTCCATCTCCTCTTTGTGGAAGACTACCCTTTTCTCCGCGACCAAACCTTGGTTTTGCTTGCCTAAGAATCACCTTATGCGTTCCGTCGCCCCATTCCTTGGTGAAGACCGCCACCTTGGGATGAGTTGGGGGTTGTCCATCTTTCTTACCATGTCGAGCTTTGCGACTTTCCGGAGAGTGTGGATACTTACTACGAGCTTTATGGTCAGAGTTCCACACATGTTCGAAAATTCGGTCGGTAACCAGATCCTCCACTAGGGACAGATATTCTGATGGAATCCTACCAGATGCACTGCCGATATCGATGACTGCATAAGTCATCTCATCTCTGTTGCGCTTCCTTTCCAGTCTGGCGAAAGAGAGCGGCTCCTTCCCCATCCGCGATGGCTGTGAAAACTCAGGGGCCGTGCGCGCTTTCTTCGTTCCTATTCCAACTTTGTCTCCCTCCTCAGTTTACATTGCGGGCGGGCTGGCTTGGTTTTCGCAGAGTACTTGAAAACAATGAGCTCTTTTCCTGCATTTTAGCAGTGTTATGCTCTTTAGGACATCTGATTCTGTTTTCAGCCTCCGTATAAGTGCCTGAAATATCAGTTCCTGTTGTATGATGCATACTTCTCTGTCTCCTTCCTCGTGCCACGCATTGCCTTCTCGGTCTTCTTGTAAATATAGTAAAGCATTCGCTCATTTCTGCCGCCACCCGCTGTTCTCATTTCTCTATTCGGCTGCGATGACTGTTTCATTGACACTGTCATTGTCTGAATTTGAAATACCGTTGATACTTAACTGGGAACGAACTGCGCATCTGGTTTATCCGTCCATTTTTTATTTGTTATTCTGACGACAGGTTGTGCGCTTGTACATAAAAATTTTACTCGACGTTTTATGCGCATGTAAGTGTGGTAAAGAGCTTCTAGTATCGAAAAATAATATATCTAGTATCCAACTTTAAAGTTGCTGGTTATGTGCTAGCACATAATTTAGTATGCCATAACGGGGCGACACGCTATCATACCTCCCTTCAATTCAAACAACAAATCCCATTTTGATGACACTAAATTTAGTTAACTAAATGATAGAGATATCGGATAGGAATGACAGAACATTTGTCCCATCAGCCGAACTTAGAAAAGCGTTCCAAGCATCTCGAAATTCTGCGCTCCTTCTAAATCGCTGACAACAAGTTTCGAGATATCTTTCACCCCAGGGTCTTTCCATCGGGCTATTGGTCTTCCAGGTTTGCGTGTACCACAGTGATCCCCTTCAAAATACTTCTTCGCTGGAGCACCAATTGTCATCCTTCAGAGTCTTATTAATTTTGCAGAGATATCAAACTCAGACAGACATGGCTTGAAATGCCTTTAAATGTATATTGTGCTGTCAAAAGTGGATTTTTAGTCAACGAAGTGATGGTAAGAGTTGACCAGTCTTTTTCTGATCTTTTCCAGGATTTGGCGCAGTGTGAATATCTGGCCTATGGTGGATTTACCAGGTCTCAAGCTGCATTGGTAGGGCCCAATTATCTCATTGAATTACTTTTAATCTTTCACACAGTACGCTCGAAAGTATCGTATATGCGATGGGAAGTGGACTTATTCATCTGTAGTTTGCAAATGCCTTTTCGTCTCCTTTCTTGTTTAAGGGACATAGTATACTAAGGTTCCAATTATCGACTATTCGGTCTTACAGCATTTTGCGCAGACTAGCTGATGTATACGCCTTATCGGCGTGCCGTCTCCGGTCATAAATAGTTCAGCGGGAAACCCGTCGCCTCCTGCTTCCTTGTTGTTCTTCAGACAGGTCTCTGCTTCTAGGACCTCAGTCTGACTTTTCTGACATTTTATACCATTATCGGGTATTAGATCTGCATTATCCTCTTCGCCTCCATCGTCGGACAATATCAGCTAGAAAATAATTTTTCCATATCCCAAGCACACTATCTGTATCTGTTAACAGATTTCCCTCTTTGTCACAGCAGTAGTAGGATGTCACAGCGAAAAACCCATCGCTTTAATGTTTGATCCTTGGGCAAAAATTCCGGGTTTCACTCCGACTACTGTACATCTCAACTCGCTCACACTCACGTCTTTCCTTTCCTTTCCCTTTCCTTACTGGTTTAATATTGAAATCTGGTGCTGTTAACTACACATTTTTTGCCGTGGCGAAGTCCATAATTAGACGTTATGACATTTTAAGTCGAACTAGCCAGGTAGCCGCTTGAAATTTTGCACAAATACTTGTTATTAGTGTACGTCGGTTGGGATTGTAAATGGACCAAATCGGCCCATGTTTTGATATAGCTGCCATATAAACCGATCTTGGGTCTTGACTTCTTGAGCCTCTAGAGTGCGCTATTCTCTTTCGATTTGACTGAAATTTTTCACGTAGTGTTTTGGTATCACTTCCAACATTTGTGCGAAGTAATGTCCAAATCGGTCCATAATCTGGTATGGGTGCCATATATATATAAAATGTTGCATGAGGTGTTTTGATATGACTTCCAAAAATTGTGATGCGTATGGCGCAAATAGGTACATAACCCGATATAGCTGCCATATAAACTGATCTGGGTTCTTGACTTCCTGAGCCTCTAGAGAGCGCAATTCTCATCCGATTTGGCACAAATTTTGTACAACGCCTTCTCCCATGGCCTTTAACATACGTGCGCAATATGGTCTGATCGATCTATAGCTTGATACAGCTCCCATATAAATCGATCTTCCGATTTTGCTTCTTGAGTCCCGAATCGGACTATAACTTGATATAAGTCCTCCTCCTTCTCCTCCGTCCTTATTTATTATTCTTTGTTTGCCTAAAAAGAGATACTGCGCAAAGAACTCGGCAGATGCGATCCACGGTGGAGGGTATATAGGATTCGGCCCGGCCGAACTTAGCACGCTCTTACTTGTTTTTATAGCTGAAATTTGAAACATTACGTAGTTTTAGGCCACCCGCCATCCGACCCAAATATGGTAAAGATCAGACTTTATTTAAATATAGCTGTCATATAGTGCCGATAAAGGGTCTGCACCTCATAAATGCTTTATTTATTAGCAGTTTTTGTTGAAATTTTAAATAAAAATTTGAACAGTGACCTATACTTATTAGACTACTCAATATCCGTGTCGAATTTGGGTGAATAAGTAATCCAATTCTCACCGGATTGTGACGAAAGGGGGTTTTCATATATATCCGAGGTGGTGGGTATCCAAAGTTCGAATATACCCCGGCCGAACTTAATGCCTTTTGACTTGTTCCGTTTTCGTGGGTCGTCAACGTCATTAATTCGTCTCACAGTAATTTTTGTTCTAATTTTTTCTAGTTTTCCGGTCGAGGGGTTATTGGCTCAGCTCCCCAACCGCTTGGGTTATGTTGGATCACACATGGATCCCTTGATGTTGCGGGAAGCTTGCTCCAAGATCCGACGCTCGCCTGGGAACAGACGCTGATGTTGGCCATTAGTTATTGGAAGGCGTCAATAACTCGCCTAGTCATTTCGAGTATCATTGGCACTCAGTCATTAAGTAAGAGTCAGTGCCTCCTAGCAGGCCCCTCACTGGGATTCTTCTCTCAAAATCACTGACTGCCCGCTGCTGAATTTGCTTCTACTCCACATAAATACGAAGCTTTCCACTATCCACAACCTGTAGAAGCGCCCGGTAGCTTTCAGCTAAGCTTCCTGTGATAACATTGAACACCACACAGGAATATCTTTACTTAATGAAAATTGCTGAGGTGTTTTCATCCTATTCTATGTTGCTATTTTCAGTTCTCATAGCAAACGTGCCATATCTATTACATATCATATTTAAATCGATCTTCGGATATAACTTTGCCCAAAAAATTATTTTATTCCAAACTGTATCGTTTAAATGAAACGCAGTTTCATTACAAATGAGGGCCTAGCATAATATTTCATCGCCATAAGCTTGCTTTAACGAAAAATAATGCCCAATTTCAAGGACATATGTACGCTTGTACCACATACATACATACAAACCACAATATTTAAGGACATAATTCGTCTTTTATGCCATGGCAAGGGATGATAGCAATACCGAATCGCGTAGTCTGGGTCGTGCTTGTAATTACGAAATATTTGTGTATGAAAATGATACACCTACCCACCACACCACAACTTCTCGCAGAAGATTTAAACATGTATATACTTATTTTAAGATAAATTCTAACGATAGCATTTTAAATGTTTTTAAAAAATGTCTTTTAATCTCAAGTACCCTTACCGTGAAAAGTTGCATAGGAAATTGCCAGAAGGATGTCATACTCACACATAGGTGTAATGAAAACATAATACCTTATCAAGTCATATTAAATTTTGTTTTGAAATTTAAAATTTAATCCTTATCCTTTCTGTCCCTTTTTGCAAACTCCAAAGCAGCTAAAAGAAACCTCACCTTTCGCCAACCGTATAATTAATTTACTTAAGACTAAATGAATGACCTTTGCTTTTATAATTCCATTGTTCGATAAATCTTCAAGACAATAGCCGCCATCTCTTATTGTTAATGAAATGGAAGCATTTGACCCTTGAACATTGAAAAATACTTTTGTTGTTTCAACGGATTTATGGTCGACAAGTATTCCATTGTTAAATGTTTCGAACCATTTTGAATGTTCGTCATGTTAAGAAAGAAGATTGGAAAACTTACAAAAATACTTTAAACTTTAGAATGGGGCTGTCCTAACTGCAAACAAGGTAAGGTAATTTGTTTATGAAGAAAACCCTTTTGAGGACGTGCATTAAACCCTTTTGCTAGAGACTACACCCAAAAATTCAAATTCAAATTATTGTCCTTCGTCAATGGATATTTTTTCCTTCGTAGGTTTGACAGAAAAATTTGGGGTATACTAGTCTAGTGGTTCTGTATATATTTTCTGGTCATTTTAAAAATCTAAGATGATCTAGCCATGTCTATCCGTCTGTCTGTTGAACTCACGCTACTACTAATTGCAAATACAAATGCGAATTTGCCCATTAGCATTCCATTAGGAAACAGAGACAAACTTCTCGCATATCAGTTGGTAAGGGGTCTCCTTTTTATAGCCGAGTCCGAACGGCGTGCCGAAGTGCGACACCTCTTTGTGGAGAAGTTTTTACATGGCTGCCATACCAAATGGCATAGTACCACCGCTGAAAGATTTCATGATGGTCTCGTCAGGATTCGAACCCGGGCGTTCAGCGTCATAGGTGAACAGGCTAATTGTGGTAGGTGTCGAGGAAAGAATTCTACACAATTTTGGCAATATTGGTCAATAATGCGCTTGCAGTGTATATATAAATCTGAACCGATTTTTATACTCACCACCGAAGGATAGGGGTATACTCATTTTGTCGAGATATCCATTTCCGATCCTATAAAGTATATATATTCTTGATCAGCGCAAAAATCTAAGACGATCTAGACATGTATGTCCGTCTGTCTGTTGAAATCACGCTATAGTCTTTAAAAATAGAGATATTGAGCTGAACTCTATTTTGAACAGATTGAACTTGAACTTTGCACAGGTTCTTTTTTTGTCCATAAGCAGGTTAAGTTCGAAGATGGGCTATATCGGACTATATCCTGGCATAGCTCCCATATAGACCGATTTAGGGTCTTAAACCCATAAAAGCCACATTTATTATCCGATTTTGCTGAAATTTGGGACAGTGAGTTGTGTTAGGCTAATCGATATCCTTCATCAATTTGGCCTAGATCGGTCCGGATTTGGATATAGTTCCCATATAGACCGATCCTCCGATTTAGGGTCTTAGGCCCATAAAAGCCACATTAATTGTCCGATTTTGCCGAAATTTGGGACAGTGAGTTTGGCCCTGATCGGTTCAGATTTGGATATAGCTGCCATATAGATCGATATCTCGATTTAAGTTTTTGGGCCCATAGAAGGCGCATTTATTGTCCGATTTCGCCGAAATTTGGGACAGTAGGTTAAGTTTAGCCACTTGACATACTTCTGCAATATCGCACAGATCTTTTCAGATTTGGATATAGATGTCATATAGACCGATCTCTCGGTTTTAGGTTTTGGGGCCATAAAAGGCGCATTTTTTGCCCGATGTCACTGAAATTTGAGACAGTGAGTTGTGTTAGGCTCTTCGACGTCCTGCTTCAATTTGGCCTAGATCGGTCCAGATTTGAATATAGCTGCCATATAGACCGATCTCTCGATTTAAGGTTTTGGACCCAGAAAAGGCGCATTATTTGTCCAATTTCTCCTAAATTTGGGACAGTGCGTTGTGTTAGGCTCTTCGACATTTTTCTGCAACTTGGCCTAAATTGGTTCAGATTTGGATATAGCTGCCATGTACAACGATACTTCGATTTAAAGTCTTGGCCCCATAAAACGCTCATTTATTGTCCGATTTCACTGAAAGAATTTGACAGAGTAGCTTATGTTAGGCTTTTCGACATCCGTGTCGTATATGGTTCAGATCGGTTTATTTTTAGATATAGGTACTAAAAATACCAATATTTTATTATATACACAATAGAAGAATATTATATTGGATATTTGGTCCAAATCGAAACATATTTCGATATAACTGCTGTGGGATATAAGGTATGCAATTTTCACCGGATTTTGATGAAAGGTGGTTTATATATATATCCTAGGTGGTGGGTATCCAAAGTTCGGCCCGGCCGAACTTAACGCCTTTTCACTTGTTATGAAATTCACCAGTAATATTAAAAGTTATAAGAAAATCCTTCCTGTCAAATTTTGCGAGAATCGGTTAACAAATCAGCACTTTATTGAAATATTAGACCAAATCCGACGAACATATTGGGTTGCCCAAAAAGTAATTGCGGATTTTTCATATAGTCGGCTTTGACAAATTTTTTCACAGCTTGTGACTCTGTAATTGCATTCTTTCTTCTGTCAGTTATCAGCTGGTACTTTTAGCTTGCTTTAGAAAAAAAGTGTAAAAAAAGTATATTTGATTAAAGTTCATTCTAAGTTTTATTAAAAATGCATTTACTTTCTTTTAAAAAATCCGCAATTACTTTTTGGGCAACCCAATATATATGGCAGCTATATCTAAGTCTGAACCTGATTTCAAGCAAACTTCTTAGATATTGTGATAGTCGTCGGGGAAAGCGTTGTACAAAGTTTTGGGAAGATTGGTCAATAAAGGAGATTGCAGTGACTCTAGGATTGAAAATCGGGCGATATATATAAATGAGAGCGATATCTAAATCTGAACCGAAATCTGTGAAATTCACCTGTAATGTCGACAGTCATAAAAAAATTCTTTCTGCTAAAATTTCGCGAGAATCGGTTAACAAATGGCCATATTAATGCATTATTACTGTAAATCAGACGAACATATATATGGAAGTTATATCCAAAACTAAACCGATTTTTTCCAATTTCAATAGGCTTCGTCTCTAGGCCGAAAAACATGTATGTACCAAATTTAAAGACGATCGGATGAAAACTGCGACCTGTAGTTTGTACACAAAGTAACATTGACAGACGGACATAGCTAAATCGAATCAGAAAGTGATTCTGGGTCGATCGGTATACTTATCAATGGGCCTATCGCTCTTCCTTTTGGGCGTTACAAACAAATCACTAAGTTATAAACAATCAAGCATATAGTTGCAACAGTAGTGGTGTAGGGTATAAAAATAGCGATATTGAGCCGAGACTTTGCACAGATTCTTTTTTTTTTCTCCATATTAAGGTTAAGTTCGAACATGGGCTATACCGGACTATATCTTGATATATCTCCTATAAGATATATCTCTTCATATATATTGGTCCTTCGACTTGACTCCTTGAGACCCAAAAAGTTGCTGATATGATCCGAGTGGGCTGAACTTTTGCACGTAGTGTTTTGTTACGAATTCCAACGATCATGCCAAGTATGGTCTAAATCGGTGTAAAACCTGATATAGCTCCCATGTAAACCGATCCCCAGATCTTACTTCTTGATCCCCTTGCATTGTTGGTCGACTTGGATGCAATATTGTAGTGTTTTGTTATGACTTCCATCATCCATGTTAAGTATTGTCAAAATCAGTCCAAAATCTGATATAGCAGCCATATGACCCATCTCTCTATTAGCCTTCTACAGCTACTAGAAACTTCAATTTGTGCTTTGTTTGGCACAAATTTGGTACGTCATGTAAAATTATGCCCTTAAAGTCAGTGTACATTTTTAGCAAAATCCGTGGTGGTGGTTTCCCAAGATTCGGTCCGCACGAACTTAGCACATTTTTACTTGGCTCCTTTTTATACCCTCCACCATACAATACTAATTTCGTCATTCTGTTTGTAACTCCTCGAAATATTCGTCTAAGACCCCATAAAGTATATATATTCTTGATCGTCATGACATGTCCGTCCGTCCATCCGTCCGTCCGTCTGTCTGTCGAAATTTTGCGCTTGAAATTTTGCACAAATACTTCTTATTAGTGTAGGTCGGTTGGGATTGTAAATGGGCTACATCGGTCCACGTTTTGATATAGCTGCCATATAAACCGATCTGGGATCTTGACTTCTCGTGCCACTAAAGGGCACAATTCTTCTCCGATTTGGCTGCAATTTTGCATGAGGTGTTTTATTATAACTTCCAACAAGTGTGCTGAGTATGGTTCAAATTCGGATCATAACCTGATATAGCTACCATATAAACCGATCTGGGGTCTTGACTTCTCGTGCCGCTAGAGGGCACAATTCTTATCCGATTTGGCTGAAATTTTGCATGAGGTGTTCTATTATAACTTCCAACAACTGTGCTGAGTATGGTTGAAATCGGATCATAACCTGATATAGCTACCATATAAACCGATCTGGGGTCTTGACTTCTCGTGCCGCTAGAGGGCACAATTCTTATCCGATTTGGCTGAAATTTTGCATGAGGTGTTCTATTATGACTTCCAACAACTGTGCTGAGTATGGTTCAAATTGGTTCATAACCTGATATAGTTGCCATATAAACCGGTCTGGGGTCTTGACTTCTCGTGCTGCTAGAGGGCACAATTCTTATCCGATTTGGCTGAAATTTTGCATGATGTGTTTTATTATGACTTCCAACAACTATGCTGTGTATGGTTGAAGTCGGTCCATAACCTGTAGAATTGTAAAAGGGCTACATCGGTCCACGTTTTGATATAGCTGCCATATAAACCGAGCTTGGGTCTTGACTTCTTGAGCCTCTAGGGAGCGCAATTCTGGTCAGATTTGACTGAAATTTTGCATGAGGTGTTATATTATGACTTCCAACACCTGTGCTAAGTATAGTTCAAATCGGTACATAATCTGATACAGCTGCCATATAAACCGATCTGGGATTTTGACTACTTGAGCCTTAAAGGAAGAAATTCTTATCCCATATGGCTGAAATTTTGCCAATTATTTTGTTTTGTCTCCCAACAACTATGCCAAGTCTGGTCTAAATCGGTTCATAACCTCATATAGCACCCACATAAACCGATCTCACCAATATACTTCTTAAGCCCTTAGAAGGGGGCAATTCTTACCCAATTTGGCTCAAATTTTGTACAACGGCTTCTCCCATGACCTTCAATAGCCTGATATAGCTGCCATATAAACCGATCTCCCGATTTTACTTCTTCAGCCCCAGAAGGGCGCAACCGATCTGGGATCTTTACTTCATGATCCCGTAGAAGATGCAATTCTCATCCCATTTGACTGAAATTTTTCGTAAAGCGTTTTGTTTTATCTCGCACCAAGTATGGTCTAAATCGGTTCATAGCCTAATATAGCTTCTACATAAACTAATCTCCCGATTATACTTCATAAGCCTCTTAAGGGCGCATTCCTTATCAGATTTGTCTTAAATTTTGTACAATGGCTTCTCCCATGACCTTCAGTGTCAAATATGGTCTGAATCCGTCTACAGCCTGACACTGCTCCCATATAAGCCGATCTCCCGATTTTACTTCTTGAGCCCCTTAAGGGTGCAATTATTTTCTGAATTATCGGATATTTTACGCAATGACTTCTACTATGGTCTCCAACATTGAATTCAAGTATGGTCCGAGTCGGACAATAACTTGATATAGCTCCAAAAGCAAAGCAATTTTTATCCATTATCCTTTGTTTGTCTAAAAAGCGATACCGGGCAAAGAATTCGACAAATGCGATTCATGGTGGAGGGTATATAAGATTCGGCCCGGCTGTGTATTTGATTTAAAATGCTCTTATTAACTTTAATTGGCTTTGACAGGACATTTGTCCAACTAGCCAAACTTATAAAGATTTCCAAACGCCTGGAACTTCTGCGCTCCGTCTCCAATTTCAGACACCTAGGTTGATGCTTAAGTCATTCTAAGGCCGTGTTCCCCTCTCCTTTTTTTGCATTTCTAGACACCTACAATTTCAAATGTTGAGAACTCTCCTCTATTATAAACCACTTGACAACATTTATTTATACGGTTATGCTTCTATTTGTAAAACTTTACATTTCACAAAATCTAAGATTTTGCAGTTTTCTTGTAATCGAATATTTTTTCCTTTGGTTTCATTCTTCCACATTTCCATTTAGAGTATTTCCAACCGTTATATTGCCTAAGGTGTAAAAAGAAATTAAATTTACTCTTGCGCCAGGGAACAAGCGGGCAGTGGTGTTCTCTCTTGTCAATTTGCGTTCTTGACAACAAGATGGAGATCTAGACAAGTAACGGGCCGTGACCAACCACAAGACTTTAATTAACTGACAATCCCTCGTACTCTGGACAGAGAGCAATGTCATTTGAACAGACATGGGACATATGTACGTGTTTGTAACATTATTTAGATTTGGGTCTGTATTGCTGTTCGTAAGGACCTCCGCTTCTTTCTTCGGCCGACGAAAATGTTAAAAATAGGAAAGCCTTGCAAAGTAAACGGCAAAAAGGACCACAAAAACTCGGTCGTTGAAGTGTTGAAAAAATGCATGCTATGATAAAAAGATATTGATATCAGGACTCGGGAACTAAAGCTTGAGGAGGAAGGGGAGGTAGCAAGCAGCGTTATTTCTAATAACCGGCTGTACAATTACTAACAATGACACGTACTGCGAATCTTAGCCCGGGGAAATTTATAACAACGTTGAATTTACAAAATTTTCATGGTAGGTAATCAAATATCCTTGAGTAGCAAAGTGTTCATATTACATTTAACAATTTTTGGCAGCAGTTTTCTTTTCGTTTATTATCAGAATCTGATTATCCCTTCCAAGGCAGTGCAACAAAAAAAAAAACTAAAAAAACGCTGTAAACTTGAGCATTATTGCAAAAAAAATATTTGCTTGCCTATATAACTATGCCTGAATGATCATTTGTACGGACCTTGTTCCTATCTAAACCCACTTCCAACGGATAATGGGAATATTCACCATAGAATGAGGGGGTGTATTCATTTTGTTATAGAAAGTAAACATCTTCTTCTTATGTACAAAAATCAATTGTGTTTGTTTGTAGGTTTGTTTGTTTGTGTGTTCCTTATAGACTCAAAAACGTCTGAACCGATTTTCTTGAAATTTTCACAGTTGGTGCATAATGATCCCGTGGTGAAAATAGGGTACTAAAGTTTTTGATATCTGAAGGGGGGCGGACCTTTCCCCTTACCCCAATGTTCAGAAACGCCAGATCTCGGAGATGGGCGATGCGATTCAAGCGAAATATGGTGTGCTCTCATATAGTACCTGAAAAAAAAAATAGTATCCAAATTTTGGATAGGATACCTAGGGGGCCGCCTAAAAAATACCAAACATATATGTAGACCAATCACGACAATATGGGACTCAAATGAAAGAAAATTAAATCAAATTAAAGGTATTTGCGAGTAGAATTCGAATCTAATATTCAAATGTGCGACCAAGTTTCTGGGGGTCCACCCCTTCCCCAAAAAAACCCCCAAACAGGACTTATTTACTGACCATGGGAATATGGGGCTTAAATAGAAGGTATTTGAGTGTAGAATTCGAATCTGATATCCAAATATGGGACCAAGTGTTTGGGAGGCCGCCTCTCACCAAAACACCCCCCAAAGGGTTAAAAATTTTTCGACCATGCCAATATGTGGCTCAAATAAAAGGTCTTTGGGAGTAAAGCACGAATCTGATAACAATATTCGGAAAAAATGTCTATGGGGCCACCCCACCCCCACAATACCACCCAAAAGGAAGTATTTGCTGACTATTGTAATATGAGGCTCAAAAAAGAGCGTTTTTAGAGTAGAACACCAATCCGATATATGTTTTCAAGGCCAACACACTGAGTGACCGCCCATCCCCCAAAATACCCCCCAAGCCCGTCATGTTTGCCGTCTATGGAAGTATGGGGCTCAAATTAAAGGTATTTGGGAGTAGACCACGTATCTGATATCACGTTAGGCGCCAACTGTCTAGCGGACGTCCCACCACCATAACAACCCCCCATTGGACGTATTTGCTCATCATGACAATTTGTGTCTTAAAGAGAGTGGAACTAAATATTTATAGTTTTTAGGGCCAATACCCCAAACCGGACTTTTGAATAAGGAGTTTAAATGAGATTAGAAAACGAATTTGATATTAAATTTTGAGGCCAATGGTAATATGGGATTCAAATAAATTATATATGAGAATAGAGCACGTTGCTGATATATTTTTCGAGCTTAGTGTTTGGGGGACCAATCCCCAAAACACCCCTAAATCGGGCATATTACCGACAATGTGGAGCTTAAATGAAAGGTATTGGGGGTAGAGCAAGAATTGATACCCATTTTTGGGACCAATTTTCTGGGGGTCTACCACTTTCCCAAAATACCCCACAAACAGCAATTTTTTGCTGACCACCGCAATATGGGGCTCAAATAAAGTTATTTGGGAGTAGAATACGAATTTGATATCCAAATGTAGGACCATGTATTTAAGGAATCACTTCTTCCCCAAAACACCCCCAAAAGGGTAAAAATTTTTCGACCATGCCAATATGTGGCTGAAATGAAAGGTATTTGAGATTAGAAAACGAATTTGATAACCTATTTTGGGGCCATGTGGTTGAGGACGCCTCATCGTTTAAACTCCCCTAAACCAATGGCAATATGGGGTATTTGAGAGAAGGGCACGATGCTGATATTCTTTCAGGGCCAAGTGTCTAGGGGACCACCTCTCCCCCGAAAACACCCCTAAATCAGATATCATGAGAATATCGGGGTGATATAAAATATTTTAAGAATGGAGTACGCCTTACATCCAAACTTAAATTCGATCATATGGGATTCAGATAAAGAGACTTATATTGTTAAACTGTTAGTCAAGCGATATACTATTTTCGTAGCATGGCATTTCACTAAAAGCTCTTTAATTGTCAAAAATAAATATTCAAAGGAAAATTTTGGCTCCATAAAAAGTAAAAGGAGTACATATATATATTTTTCATCATCGCCATATTCTTTGACGATTGAACGATGTCTGTCCGGCTATCTCTGTCAGTTGTATCACGCTATAGTCTTTCAAAGTGGCAATATTAAGCCTTTAAAAGATGCACTACAGCTATATAAGACATACAGACCGATCTCCTGAGTGAGGGCCTCAAGCCCACTGAAAAACACATTTATAACCAGATTCGAAGTATGAGTTACGCAAGGCTACTGCACCTCCGAACCAAAATGATCAAGATAAGGCTAAGACCTGATATATGCAGCTCTCATATGAACCGATTTCCAAAATTTGGGTTCAAACCAATAAAAGTTTCATTTAATACCCGAATATTCGCTGAAAGACTCAGTTTTACAATAGCACCCATATAGACCAATCCTTCGATTAAGGGTCCTGAATCCATAAAAGGTGTACTAATTACCAAATTTCGCTAAAATTTGAAACAGTGAGTCGCATTAGCACCCTCAACACCTATATATTATTTAGATCCAAAAAATGATTAGATATATGTTGTAGAATTTTGCAACCTTTCCAACGGTGTAAAATTTTTTCCGATCTTTTCATAGTTTTACACATTTTTAGCGAAAATTTTCAAAAAATTAATTAAAAAATTATTACCAATTACTAGTAAAACGTTGGAGATATTCCAAACATTTCAGCAAGTTTTTTGTAGGATTTTACAAGCTTTATATTTTAAAGGAAGAATTAAGCCGAATTAATCCCAAAATGACTGCTTGGCAAGCAATTAATATTGGGTTGCCCAAAAAGTAATTGCGGATTTTTTAAAAGAAAGTAAATGCATTTTAATAAAACTTAGAATGAACTTTAATCAAATATACCTTTTTTACACTTTCTTACTAAAGCTAGCTAAAAGTAACAGCTGATAACTGACAGAAGAAGAAAGAAGCTGTGAAATAATTGTCAACGCCGACTATATGAAAAATCCGCAATTACTTTTTGGGCAACCCAATAATTTGACATGCTTTGCTATTGGAAAACGCCTCAACATTGGCTATGTAAAGTTTCGTGTGGATATCTCTATTTGTTTAAAAGTTCCAGAATTATTTCCTACATTTTTCGATTTGGCAACACTGTGTTCTTGATCGTCGTAAATATCTAAGACGATGTACATGACATCCCTCCGTCCGTCTGTCCGTTAATCTGTTGAAATCACAATACAGTCTTTAAAAATAGAGATATTGGGCTGAATCTTTGCACAGATTCTTTTTTTTTTCACAAGCAGGTTAAGTTCGAAGATGGGCTATATCGGACTATATCTCGATATATCCCCCATATAGACCGATCAGCCGATTTAAGGAATTAGGCCCATAAAATCCAAATTCCAAATTTTGCCCATGAACATTCCCCTAAGGGAAAGGAGCTAACTTCTCACATATGTAACATCGTCGATTGCAGTCCAATTCAAGTTAAAGCTCAATGAAAAGGGACCTCCTTTTTATAGCCGTGTCCGAACGGCGTGCCGCAGTGCGACACCTTTTTGAAGAGATGTTTTTACATGGCATTGTACCTTACAAATGTTGCCAGCATTGGGAGGGGAAAACCACTGCTGACAAATGTTATTCTGATGGCCTCGCCAGGATTCGAACCCGGGAATTTAGCGTCGTAGGCGGACATGTTAACCTCTGCGCTACGGTGACCCATATAACACACATTTAATATTCGATTTTGCTGAAATTTGGGACAGTAGGTTGTGGTACGCCCTTCGACATCTTTCTTCAATTTGTCCCAGATCGGTCCAGATTTGAATATTGCTGTCAAAGAGCCCGATCTCTCGATTTAAGTGTTTGGACCCATAAAAGGCGCATTTATTGTCCGATGTCGCCGAAATTTGGGATAGTGAGTTGTGTTAGACCCCTCGACATCTTTCAGCAATTTGGCTCAGATCGGTCCAGATTTATCTACAGCTGCCATATAGACCGATCTCTCGATTTAGGATTTGGGTCCATTAAAGTCACATGTCCGATTTGGCCCAGATCGGTATAGATTTTAATATAGCCGCCATATAAACCGATCTCTCGATTTAAGGTCTTGGGCCCATAAAAGACGCATTTATTGTCCGATTTTGCCGAAATTAGAGACAGCAAGTTGAGATTGGCCCCTCAACATCTTACTGCTATTTGACCCAGATCGGTCTAGATTTGGATATAGCTGCTATATAGACCGATCTCTCGATTTAAAGTCTTGGCCCTATAAAAGGCGCATTTAAAATCCGATTTCGCTGAAATTATGTAACGCTTTTCGACATCGCCGTATATGGTTGAGATCGGACTATATTTGGATATAGCTACCAAAGAGACCAATATTTTGTTTTACAAATTTGAATAATGACTTTTGCTTATGAGACCACTCAATGTCCGTGCCGAATTTGGTCCAAGTCGGAATATATTCCGATATAGCTGTTATAGAGGCATAAATTAAGCATTTTACACCGGAATAAGATGAGAGATGGTTTACATATACAGCTGAGGGGTGGTGTATCCAAAATTCGCCTTTTATACCCACCACTGAAGAATGGGGGGATCGAAATAGCATAAAAATATAAGACGATTAGCATAAAAATATAAGACGATCTAGCCATGTCCGTCCGTCTGTCTGTTCAAATTACGCTACAGTCTTTAAAAATAGAGATATTGAGCTGAAATTTTGCACAGATCCTTTTTTTGTCCATAAGCAGGTTAAGTTCGAAGATGGGTTATATTGAACTATATCTTAATATAACACCCATATAGGCCGATCTGCAGATTTAAGGACTTAGGCACATTAAAGCCACATTTATCTTCCGATTTCGTTAAAATTTGGTACAGCAAGTTATGTTAGGCCTCTCGACATCCTTATTTAATACGGCCCAGATCGATCCATATTTAGTTATAGCTGCCATATAGACCAATCTCTCCATTTGGGTTACTTTTTACCCGATTTCGCTGAAATAAGGAACAGTAAGTTATGTTAGGAATCTCCACATCCTTGTTTAATTCGGTGTAAATCGGTCCAGATTTGGATATAGCTGCAATATATACCGATCTCCCGATCTACAGTCTTGGTCCTATAAAAGGGGCATTTATTGGCCGATATCGCTGATATTTGGGACAGTGAGTTGTGTTAAGCTCTTCGACATTCGTATCGAGTTTGGTTAATATCGGTCAATAATTCGATATAGATGTCATATAGACTGATCTTTCAATTTAAGGTGTTGGGCCCATAAAAGGCTCATTTTCTGTCGGATTTGGGACAGTGAGTCATGTTAGGCCCCGCAATATCCCGTCGTTCGTTGAGATTTCGTTGAGATTGATTCATATTTGGGTATAGCTGTCATATAGACCGATCTCTCCATTTAAAGTCTTGGGCCCATATTAGGCACATTTATTGTCCGATTTCATAGATATTTGGTAAAGCGTTTTGTGTTTGGCCTCTTGACATCCCTGTTCAATACGGCCTAGATCGGTCCAGATTTGCATATAACTGCCATATATACGGATCTCCCATTTCTAAGTTTTGGGCCCATAAAAGGTAAATTTAAAAACTGATTTCGCTGAAATGTAGCACAATTTTAAACCCTTCGACATTCGAACCCAGTATGGTCTAGATCGCTCTATATTTGGATATAGTTGCCATATATAGCGATTTCCCGATTTAATTCCTTGTGACAATGAAAGCACGTTTGTAACTCGTTTTCACTGAAATTTGATACAGTAGGCTGTGTTAAGCTCTTCGATATTCGTATTCAATGTGGTGGAGATCGGTGTGCATAGCCCCATAAAGGTGCATTTTTATACCCTACACCACTACTATTGTACAGGGTATTATAACATAGTGAATTTGTTTGTAACACCCAGAAGAAAGAGAGATAGGCCAATTGATAAGTATACCTATCAAATCACTTTTCAATTCGATTCAGCTATGTCCATCTGTCTGTTTGTCCATCCATCAACGTTAGGTTAGGTTGAAAAGAGGGCGCAGATATTAATCTTCCCCATGCTACTATAGACATACACCTAAGCCAGTAATCGGCTTGTCGTGCGCTCTATAGACTATAAAGTAACCTCTAAATAGAAAATTTTAAGTTAGGAATTGCGTTCTACTTACAAAATCCTTAATTATTTTCCATACCATTCCCCTAAGTTGGTTCATGTCTGGTATCGTATCCACACCTAAGTACCGCTGATTGTCGGCAGCGAAAGCCGGGCAATGACAACGGAAATGCTACAACGTCTTATAATCTTCCCCCCATGCCCTACACATGCTATCACTTGCCGCACCGATTTACATAAGTGAGCTCGTAGTCCTATGTGTCCCGTTATGATACCAATAGCTATACTGACCTCCTTCTTGCTTCCTTTCAGTAATAGCCTCGTCTTCTCAAGATCTGGATCCCCCCATAGGTTTTTCGCCATCCTATCGACCGTTTCACTGTTCCACAATGTTGCATGCGCATTCGTCGCCCACTCCCTTAACTCTGCGTCGACCCGAAAGGCTTCGGGTTAACCAAGTTTATTGACGGCAGTCCTCTGGCCTTCACCGCCAAATCGTCTGCCCTTCCATTTCCTCTTACTCCGTTATGGCAGGGCACTCAAACGATGCGGATTTTGCCATCCTCAGAGAAGGCGTTAATCTAACACTTCTTACACTGCAAGACTGTTTGTGACCTTACCCTCCTGGTTGTTATTGCCCTTATGGCCAGTTTACTGTCCATAAAGATGTTCACACTCGACGTGCTCGCATTAGCACCACACCACCACACGCATTGTGTGATCGCCCGGATCTCCGCCTGTAGGACCGTGTTATGGTTAGGCAGTCTAAAGCAGATCTCAGTCCCTGGATTTTCAATGTAGACTCTCAGGTCCACTTTTTCCTCTAGCTTTGATCCATCCGTGTAACATGATCTTCCAGATGGCAATACTATGGTTCCGTCAATCCAAGACTGTGCCTCTGGCAGCAATGCCTCGCACTCGACTTCAGGGTTCATCTCAGGTATCCGATCAGAAACCCCTTCCCTTTCCTATCGTCGCCTCGATAATACCGCGATGGTATGGGCGGCTCCCATCCTCAATCCATTCTTCCATCGCCTTAAGTCTTATTACTTACCGTGGTTAATATAGATGGTGGTTATCAACTCCTACAATGTCTTGTACACTATAAAGTAATGTTTGGACCAGTTTGCATTGAAGGAGAATATGAGCGCCATATGAACCACAAACTATATGAGCTGCATAACGACGTTTCCGCAGTTTAAGTTGGTTAGGTCATGTTGTCAAAATGAATGAAGAAGCTCCAGCGAAAAAGTGTTTTGAAGGCAAGCACTGTGGTATACGTAAACCGGGACGAGCAAAACTCCGATGGTAAGATCTAGTAGTGACAGACATCTCCATACTTGGTGTTAGACATTGGCGAAGGAGCGCAGAAGATCGAAGCTCTTGGATATCTATTCAATGTTCGGTTAATGGGACAATGGACATGTTCCACACTGGCAGGTGGAAGAAGTTTAACTTTAGGTTTTCATTTCGTTGGCACCTTGTCTAAAGTTATAAGGCTTTTTAAAGCGTTCTTGCTGGTTCAAGGTCAGGAACATGAAGGCATCTTTTTGCCTCTTGCTCCTTCGGAATAACAATGGATCGGTGAATCGGATTGCAGTCTGTCACCATACCTCACCTAACATTCATCATTTTTTGTTTTGCACAACAAATTACTAACAAATGATTGGTGAACATTGTGGGAAGCCTCGCTGTGTTATGTTGCTTGATGTTGATGATGATTTTGTTACATCTAAGAGCTTAAACGGTAAGGGAAAATGAAAAGTAATTCTTCATGCATCACACATATAATAGAAACCTAACAAATAAGTGAACATTTCTTTGGCGCCTGTTAGCATAGACCCGCATCAAGACCGCACCCACTGATTGTGACGCAAATCTAGAGAGATCTGCCAGAACTAATCTTATGTGGGAGGGTGAAACATTGTTTATAACATAATGGCAAAATATTAAATTTCTTTCATACTTTCTTTTGTTGCGAAACCCTACCCAATAAAAACTGGTTAAATTTTCAGTCGTCCTTAAACTGCTTCCCAGCAGTTAGGAAACAGTTTCTAAACAAAACAACAGCTAAAGCCATTCCACCAGCGAACTTCAATTGAGTTGTGCCTCGTGCTGTCATTAATGTAATTCAATTAATTCAAATTAGCTGCAGAAATTAATAACAAACCCTAATAAATGCTGAATACAATCAATTTTTCATTCTAGGTGAACACAAAGTCAGGCATAAATTGAGGCAACCTTTTGTGAGACTGTGAATAACAACCACCTGCATAAAAAGGATACACACAGGCAAGTCAAGCAAAGTCAAGGAGAGCTGATTGCAATATACTCCTTCGCATATTTGTACGCACCACCCACAAGACTTTCAGATCCAGGCGAACACACACTGAAAGTGTTGACAGACAGACAGACAGAGTATAATTGTATTACTCGTATACCTTGGCCTAGTGGTGCCGTTGACAACGACATTGTCAAAACAAAGTTCTTTTGAGGACGAGTCCTCACTCGCCCAGCTACAAGAGACTACGCATTGACACAAATCTTGGATAACAGCAGAATGTATGAATTGAAAGCATTATGAATCCCTCGCAAGAGGACTGGATGTAGAAAAGACCAACCTGCCGATCCAGAACATAACCAAATACAAAGACTACGCAGCCGAAGACAAGGAAAGCCGCAAGAGGAATAACGTTGAATGTTAAAGGTG
This sequence comes from Stomoxys calcitrans, assembly GCF_963082655.1. Lineage (NCBI taxonomy): Eukaryota > Metazoa > Arthropoda > Insecta > Diptera > Muscidae > Stomoxys > Stomoxys calcitrans. The sequence continues at coordinate 79,076,376 of NC_081554.1, forward strand.
TTATTGCGAATGATGGCGATGATGTTGAATTGATTTAAAGCAAAGGTAAGTCAATATATTGCACACAAAGAAAGGCACTCACACACACACACACACCCACTCACACATCGATAGTGTTTCCCCCTAGCAAGGGCACAAAGAACTTTGTAACCTTGTTTGATCTTTTGCACCATTCTAATTAGATTTGTTAAGCATTTACTGGGGAATATGCTGTACTCATCTAATGTTTTCGGCTTGAATTTGCCCTTCGATTTCTGTACTCCCATATAGAGAGACATAGAGAAAGAGCACACAACAGTTGGCAATTTGAAAAACAATTCAATTGAATTTTCATGTCTTGCAACAAACACAAAAGCAAGGACCTAGACTGGGGTTTTATTGTGCAAAACACATTGAAGGTTCATTGTCAGTTGGCTTACCTTGAAATTTAAAGACAAACGTTAGTATTGTTGGCAACCATTCTCTTTTATAACATAATGAGAATTGTTTTTATTTACCGATTTTTGGGTGTATATTAACGTTTAATTTTAGCAAAAAGCTTCCCATAGCCATACAAAAATCTCGTAAAGTAACTTCGCGGTCAATGTCTAATCGGCAAACATAACGACTTTTGCAGAAGCTGTGAGGACGTCGGAAAGAACATTTGCTGTATGTGTGTACCGCACTGGCAGTCAGAAAGAGTTCCGCTTAAGGTTCTCATTTCTTTGAGATTTGGCTGATGTGAGCATTTGCTAGGCGTTTTAAAGCGATCTGGATGGTTAAATTTTAGGAACTAGAAGGCAGTTTCCTTCTCCTATTCCTGAGGTATTACAATGGACGAAAACGTCTAAGTGAGTCTGATGGCAGACTCCCACTTAAACCTTACCTAACCATTCTGTTAGTTAAAGTCTACTCTGTTCATTCTACCTCACTTGGAAATTGCCAACAAACGTCTCAAATGGAGAGTGTGTAATACATAATACGCCTCCTGTCCTCAATTTCTTGTGGAATGGGCCTATGGTCGAATGAATATGAATGGCCCAGACTGATGTCATCGGCAAATGAGTAGACAGGGTACAAAGTCTGTCCCAATCGATAGTGCCGCCTAATCTTATATACCCCTCAACATGGATAGTATTTGCCAAGTTCTTTTCATGATATCACTTTTTAGGAAATCAAAGGATAATGGATAAGAATTGCTATGCTATTGGAGGTATATCAGGTTATGAACCGATTTGGGCCATACTTGGTTTGGATGATGGATACCACAATAGAAGTCATTGTGCTAAATTTCATGGTAGCAATATAGGGGCTCAAGAAGTAAAATCAGGAGATTGGTCTATATGGGAGCAATATCAGGTTATGGACAGACCCAAGCCTTATATAACACCTGAATCGAAGGTCATAGGAGAGGTCGTTGTGCAAAATGTGATCCTAATCATACAAAAAAAGCGTCCTCTACACCCAAAAAATAAAACGTTTGAAACTTTTTTTGTGAGAAACAAAATACTTTTATTACGAAGTTAGCCATAAACGTAGCATTATTGAATGTAACTTACTTCGTTTATTGTAAACCCTTTAGCAACTTCACCTACGGTAAAAGGACTTTTCCTATGTTGTAAAACCAAAAACTGTTTAATGGCAAAAGTGTTTCGATAACCGCAAATGGTTATTTGTTTATCAGACCAATAATTATTCACTTGTATCTATCTTACTAGAGATAATGGGTGAGTATTTGAGCATATAGACCAGTGATGGGCAAAAATAGTCACACTATTGCTCATAACTGTGTACATATGCAAGAAAAATTCCCACGCAAGGCCATGGGACATGTTTACAGATTAGGCCAATATGAGTATCAAATAAAAGGTAATTGGAAGTAAAATGCGAAACTTATATAAAAATTTGGAGTCTATTCCCAAGCGGGTCGCTCCACCCCAAAATTATGCCCTATATGGACATTAACTCCGAACAGGACAATATGGGACTCAAACGAATGGTATTTGAGAGAACACTCAAGCAAATTTGTTATTAAAAACAGCAAAAATGTTCTCTAAAACAGCAATTTTTGTCTGCTGAAAATGGGAAAGAAGACATTACTGCTGTCCCAGCAAACATAAAGCTTCGTGTATTAGCAAACATTCCTTTTTACTATTTCAACTAACAAAATCTGCTGTTTTGAGAACACAAACCTGCTGAAAAAAAAAATTGTGTGCTACTTTCTATGATTGCCTGTTACTTGTTTCGATTACTTTAGGTATTTTTTAAATCCCCTCCACCATAGGATGGGGGTATACTAATTTCGTTATTCTGTTTGTAACTACTCGAAATATTCGTCAGAGACCCCATAAAGTATATATATTCTTGATCGTCGCGACATTTCATGTCGATCTAGCCATGTCCGACCGTCCGTCTGTCTGTCGAAAGCACACTAACATTCGAAGGAGTAAAGCTAGCCACTTGAAATTTCGCACAGATGCTAGTATAGGTCGGTTTGTAAATGGGGCATATCAGTCCATGTTTTGATATAGCTGCCATATAAACCGATCTTGGATCTTGACTTCTTGAGCTTCTAGAGTGCGCAATTCTTATCCGATTGGAATGCAATTTTGCACAACGTGTTTTGTTATGATATCCAACAACTGTGCCAAGTATAGTTTAAATCAGTCCATGACCTGATATAGCTGCCATATAAACCGATCTTGGGTCTTGACTTCTTGAGTCTCTAGAGGGCGCAATTCTAATCCGATTGGAATGATATTTTGCACGACGTGTTTTGTTACGATATCCAATAAATGTGCCAAGTACTGTTCAAATCGGTCCATAACCTGATATAGCTGTCATATAAACCCATCTGGGGACTTGACTTCATGAGCTTCTAGAAGGCGCAATTAGTATCCGATTTGGCTGAAATTTTGCATGACGTATTCTATTAAGACTCTCAACCGCTGTGCCAAAAAAAGTCCAAATCGGTTCATAATCTTATATAGCTGCCATATAAACCGATCTGAGATCTTGACTTCTTGAGCCTCTAGAGGTCGCAATTATTATCCGATTTGCCTGAAATTTTGTACTACGGATCCTCTCATGACCACCAACATACGTGTTTATTATAGTCTGAATCGGTCTATAGCCCGATACAGCTCCCATATAAATCGATCTCTCTAATTTACTTCTTGAGCCTCCAAAGGGCGCAATTCATATTTGAATTGGCTGACATTTTACACAGATCTCCAACATATTGTATAATTTAATTGTGGTCCGAACCGGACCATATCTTGATGTCGCTCTAATAGCAGAGCAAATCTTTTCTTATAACCCGTTTTGCCTAAGAAGAAATGCCGGGAAAAGAACTCGACAAATGCGATCCATGGTGGAGGGTAAATAAGATTCGGCCCTGCCGAACTTAGCACACTTTTACTTGTTTTGTCTAAGAAGAGATACCCGGAAAAGAACTCGACAAATGCGATCCATGATGGAGAGTATATAAGAATCGGCCCGGCCGAACTTAGCACGCTTTCACTTATTTCTTCTTACATTCCCTTTACCATTTTCAGCATACAATAGACTTTTCAGCAGTAAGACTGCTACTCTGAAATTGTAGTACTAATGCTGTAATAGCAGAACTACTGCTGCAATAGCAGCAAAATTAACTACTAATATTCAGCAGACAGCGTTTGCTATTTTCAGCAAACTTTTTCTATGAGTGTTCTACACAAAATCTTATAAAAAAATTTTTTGGGTCAATTACCGGGGAGTAGCCCCATCAAAATTATGCCCCAAATGGAAATGTATACCAAACGGGATAATAAGGGTTTCTAATTAAAGTTATTTGAGGGTTAAATATCAATAAAAATAATTTTCAAATTTGAACCATGTCAAAACGGGGCAGCAAACACTTTAGGGTGTAGCGAAGCACACCGCGCCAGCTAGTTCACAAATAAATCTACTTGAAATCCCGAGTAACATGTTCTATATATCAAGAATGAAAGATATTGTCAAACATAAAACCTTTATATTGTATTTTCAACAATTTCTTGCAAGAGTTTGTCACAATAAAACATACAATTTTACAATCGTGTTCTATGGGAGCTATATGAGCTTTAAGACCGATTCAGGCCATAATTAACAAAGTTATTGAAAGTAATGGAATAAGTCATTATGAAAATTTTCACCCATATCGGATAGCATGTTTTAGAGCTATATCAGGTTTTAGACTAATTCGTGCCATATTTGGCTGGACTGTTAAATTTCATCAAAATCGGATAAGAACTGTACCCTCCAGAAGCTAAAAACGTAATATCGAGATATAGGTTTATATGGGAGCTTTATCGCGTTTTGGACTGATTAAGACAATACTTGTCACATATATTGGAAATCACGGGAGAAATTAGTATGCAAAATTTTAGCCAAATCGGAAAGAATCGCACCCCTAGAGGCCTAGGAAGAATATTTGTTATGCCCGATAGATCAGTTTTTAAGTGAGCTACATCAGGATTTGAACTGATGCGGACAATACTTGGCACATGTTCCATAGAAAACGTCTTAGTACAAAGTTTTAGCCAAATCGGATAAAAACTGTGTCTTCTTGAGGCTCAAGACGTCATATGGTGATCGAGGTTTCACACAAAGAGAAGAATCATCTTATATAGGAGCCATATTAGGTTATGGATCGATACGAACCTTACCTGACACCTATGTTAGAAGTCATAGTAACAGTAACTGTGTAAAATTTCAGCCAAATCGAGTACGAACTGCGCCCGTAGAGGCTTAAGGCGCATAATGAGGACATTACCTTATAAGGGAGTTTAATCAGGTTTTGGACCGATTCGGATCATACATATGTTGAATGTCATAAAAAACGAATATGAATTGCGCCTTATAGGGGCTCATGAAGTAAAATCAAGAGATCGGTTTATGTGGAAGGTATATCCGGTTATAGACCGACTCAGACCATACGGTGAAGGTCATATGAGAAGTCGTTGAACAAAATGTCAACCAAATCGGATAAGAATTGCGCCCTCTATAGGCCCAAGATATATAATAGGGAATCGGTTTATATGGGAGCTATATTAGGTTGTGAACCGGTTTAAACCACACTTAGCACAGTTGTTGGAAGCCATAACAAAACACTTCATACAAAATTTCAGGCAATTCGGATGAGAATTCCGCCCTCTGGAGGCTCAAAAAGTAATGACCCAAAATCGATCTATATGGCAGGTATACCAAAACATGGACCGATTTGGCCCATTTACAATCCCATCTGGTCTGCACTAATAAGAAGTGTTAGTGCTAAATTTTAGGCGCCTAGTTTTACTTCTTCGAAAGTTAGAGTATTTCCGATAAACGGACGGACATGACTATATCGACTTAAAACATCATGAAGATGAAGAATATATATACTTTGATGGGTCTCAGATCAATATTAGGGTGTAAATAAAAAATGTCGCCAGCTAAAAATTAACTAAGACTGCGTCACCAAGAAAGGTTTCGCATTCGCCAAGCTTACTTATGGCAGCCCACTGGCCGCTCGCATACAATTACCTTCTTTTTTTTGCCATATTTAAATGAACTAAAGTGTCTAAGTGTATCTGTTGCTTTCAGACTCCAGATTATCTTAGCAACATAACATGAAAATATTATCAACAGCATTAAACTCCAAAGGATCGTACCTAATTTGTCATGTCATTCAGCTCAGTGCAAATGAAAATCAATGGCGTTTAATTAACTTAAATACACAACTGATTAGGGGCGTCAGCCAAACAGCATACATTTGCCTTAAACTCCCACAAATCTAATTATTTGAACAAGCCATAAATCCTTAGCAATGCCCAACTTTGCGCAAGGTGTTATGTATCCAATTGCCTTCACATAAATATTTAGGGATATGTAAAAGTGTCTATGTGTTTATTTAAATGTTTGGTTAAGATAACATATTTCAAACTAAATTCAATCTAAATTGTTTCCTTGACGATATTTTGCATCCTTTTCGCCCGCTTCTGCACATTCGATTTTTTGTTTCTCTCTTATGAATACATGGCTACGTTCGAGTATACCTAACCTAACTTGTACTTGTAATAAGAGCCTTCTGGCAATGTGTGGTGTGTGTGTGTGTGTGCGAAAGAGACATTTATTTTGAAGGGTGACTGTGTGCGCCCTTTAATTTGTGTGAGTGTTTCCGTTTTAATTGTATAATGAGATTTAGTGTAATTAACAGTGTAATAAATACCATTATAAATTCATGATAATTAGAAAGAAGTTTTCAATTACCTCCGAACAATAAAATTTAAATTGGAAAACTTTAAATAACATTTTCAATATTTCTGCTGCAAATTGCTTACGAAGATATTCTCCTGTCTGTTTGAGTCGGGACAACATAACTTTTTATCACAGTGGCACAAACTAATATGTATTGCATATAATGTGTTAACAACTAAAGCAGTAAAAAACGTTATAATTTGATTCTCGTTAAATATCAAATAGCGATCGGCCATATTTCTGTCTTTCAAAACGAGCCAAATCTAACAAATGTTGATCCTGAACATCGAAGCAAATGCACAATTTTTTTCGTATAACCAGTCATGTAGCAAGGATGTCAAATATGACTCCGGCAAAAATGCACCATTTATGAACTAAAAGCTCACTCACTGAATAAAAGCTCACTGTTTCAAATTTTAGCGAAATCAACTAATGGGCCTTATATCAACCAATGGGCCAAATTTTAGCGAAATCAACTAATGGGCCTTATATGGGTTCATAAACAAAATCGGAAATTCGGTCTATATGGCAGCTTTACCCAATTATGGTCTGATCTACACTATATTCGAGAAAGACTTGGATGATTCCAATACAACTTAGTGTACCAAAATTCAGCAAATACTGGTTATAAATGCGCCTTTTATGGGCCCAAGGCATTATATGAGGAGATTGATCTATGTGGAAGTTTTACCAATTCAAACAACCAATTTTTTTGCAAGTTGAACGAAAATAATCTGCCCGTATTTTGCCCCATTCCCATACAATGGCTTTCCTAGTTATACCCTACACCACTACTGTGGTAGAGGGTATTATAACTTAGTGAATAAGTTTGTAACACCCACAAGGAAGAGAGATAGATCCATTGATAAGTATACCGATCGACTCAGAATCACTTTCTGATTCGATTTAGCTATGTCCGTCTGTCTGTCTGTCCGTCTGTCTGTCTGACCGTCTATCTGTCTGTCCGTCCGTCTGTCAATTTGTGTACAAACTGCAGGTCGCAATTTTGATCCGATCGTCTTCAAATTTGGTATGGGAATGTTTTTCGGCCTAGAGACGAAGCCTATTGAAATTGGAAAAAAATCGGTTCAGATTTGGGTATAGCTCCCATATATATGTTCGTCCGATTTGCAGTAATACTGCAATAAAATGGTCATTTATTAACCGATTCTGTCGAAATTTGGCAGGAAGGATTTTTTGATTCGATTTCCGACATTACGAATGATTTTCATCGAAATCGGTTCAGATTTGGATATAGCTCACATATATGTGTTCGTCTGATTTGCAGTAATAATGCAATAAAATGGTCATTAGTTAGCTAATTCTCTCGAAATTTGTTAGGAAGGATTTTTCTAGACTCTCGACATTACTGGTGAGTTTCATGAAAATCGGTTCAGATTTAGATATAGCTCTCATTAATATATATCGCCCGATTTTCACTCCTCCTAGAGCCACTGCAAGCGCATTTATTGACCAATCTTCCCAAAATTTTGTACAACTCTTTCCTCGACGACATCCACAATGTCTACAAAGTTTGCTCGAAATCGGTTCAGATTTAGACATAGCTCCCATATATATGTTCGCCCGATTTGCAGTAATATTGCAATAAAATGGTCATTAGTTAGCTGATTCTCTTGAAATTTGTTAGGAAGGATTTTCTCTAGACTCTCGATATTACTGGTGAATTTCATGAAAATCGGTTCCGATTTAGATATAGCTGTCTTATATGTATATCGCCCGATTTTCACTTTTAGAGTCACAGCAAGCGCATTTATTGACCAATATTGCCCAAATTTTGGGTTCATCGACTACTACTACAATATCTAAGAAGTTTGTTCAAAATTAGTTCCGAATTAGATATAGCTCCCATATATATGATCATCAGATTTTGGGTAATTTGCATTAATGTTGTCATTTGTCAACCGTAGTATTGCATTGCAGTTTTAACATGCTTACTAGAAATCTTATACGGATTTTTTAATAACCCATCTAAAAACATTCGACGAGGTCCATCAAAATTGGTACAGAATTGGATATAGCTCTCATCACACTTATAGCGTAGGTGTAGGGTATTATACAGTCGGCACTCCCCGACTTTTGCCCTTCCTTACTGGTTTTCTGTTTGCAACAGCTCGAAATATTGATATGCGACCCAATCTACTTATATATAAAAATCAACTTGTGTTTGTGAAGTATTTGAGAGAAGATGACGAATATGACGAATATTGGAAGTGCAGCAGAAATTTGATATCCACATTTCAGTCGAAAAGCTGAGGTGCTATCCCTCACCTAAAAAGCATTTCTCATCACCCAAATTTTTAAAAACACCAGATGTCGGAGATTGATAGTGCGATTCTTTCGTAATTTTGTTTCACCCTTACAGTCACCAGAAACAAAACATGGTTTCTATTGTTGGGATCTGGTGCCTCGGAGGCCGCCCGAAACCCGCCAAATGTATATATAGACCAATTGCAACAATATAGAGCTCAAACGAAAGGTGCTTGAGAGTAAAATACGAATTTGATATTCAATTGATGAGCCATGTGATTGGGGAGCCGCCCCACCCCAAAATATAAGCCACTAGCCGAATCGGGCCCGCTCTGCTGCGCCTTCTTTAACTCTCTAATATCTTTTTAGGGTGGGGACACTTCGCCCTGAATGCGGATATCGAATTCGTGCCATTGTAGCCTATGACGCTGAATGCGTCCGAATCCTGGCGAGAACAAAGGACAAAACGGTGTTTATCTCCTCTTAATGTTGGTGACATTTTTGAGGTACAATGCCATGCATGGTCATTTAAAAAATTTTCCCCAAAGAGGAGTCGCACTGCGGGACGCCGTTATCATTGAGTTTAAAGTTGAATCGGTAAGCTTTCATTGATGTGTGAGAATTTGCCTCTTCTCGATTCCTGGTGGTAAAGTTCTTCCTTAGGGTAATGTTCTCATAAGGGGAGGGATGGCACCTCAGTCCCTTTAATTTAAGCCCCATATTGCCATGGCCGGTAAATATGAACCGTTTGGAGGGTGTTTTGGGGCTGGCGCGGCCACCGGCACTTTGCACTGAAAATAGATATCAAATTAGTTCTTTATTCCCAACGGAAATGAAGTTCAGTTTAAGGGGTGCTTTAGGTCGTATCCCAAAATCGCTTTCTACTCTCAAATACCTTTCATATGAGATCCATATTGTCATAATGGGTCAAATAACCCATTTGACGTATCTTTAGGAGGAAAAGCACAAACTAGACTTGAACTCAAATTTTAATGTCATATTCGTTTCTACTCCCTAATATCCTCCAATTGAGTCACATATAGCCATGGTCGGCTACTATGCCCATTTGGGGGTGGGCGACCTCCCATTACTTGGAATTAATAACCCCGAATATATCTCTTCAGAGAAGTTTTGGGGTTGGGGGGGGGGTTGTTGGGTGCTGTGTTCTTAGACCCAAATTTTAATACCATTTTTGTTTTCTGGTCTCCAATACCTTTCATTTGATACCTTTATTGTGTATGAAGGGTGGCGTGACCCCTTATACTTCGATCTGATTTTGTATGTCAGATCCGAAATCTACTCCCAAATACCTTCTATTTGAGCCCCATATTAAAATGAACGTCCAATATGTCTGTTTGGGGAGTCTTGGGGTTGGGGCGGCGCGATTGGGTACTTAGACAATTTTTAAAATCATATTCGTATTCTACTCTCCAATACCTTTCATTCGATACCAATACCTTTCATTTTGGTTGTGTTTTTGGCATAAGGGGGAGGGTCCGCCCACTTTCGATACCGAAAATTATATAGCCTATGTTTCCTTCCAGACCAACCTACACAATATGCGAAAATTTCGAGAAAATCGGTTCTTCCATTTTTCAGTTTATACAGAACAAGTAAACCGAGTCCCATATATTCGTGATTGGCTAATGTGCCCATTTCGGGCACTATAAACACAAACAAACAAACATCCAAACAAACAAACACAAATTGAATTTTGTATATAAGAACTTAGTTACCGATCATGCCATTATATGGCTCACATAAAATGTAATTGAAAGTAGAGCACGAAGCTTATATTTACTTTAAGCCACCCCACCCCCGAAATACCCCCTAAGCCGGAAATATTTACCAATACGGTAATATAGAACTCAAAAGAAATGCATTTGGGAGTAGAGCAATCATTTGCCCAGGAACCAAGCATGGGCGAACTTCTCAAACATCAATGAGTGCTTTCCGATTCAAGTTTAAACTCAATGATATAACCGAGTCCGAACGGCGTGCCGCAGTGCGACAACTCTTTGGGGAGAATTTTTTAAATGACCATGCATGGCATAATACTTCGCAAATGTCGGCCGCATTTAGGGGGATAACCACCGCTTTAAATTTTGTCCGATTTTCTCGCCAGGATTCAAAAGCAGGCGTTCAGCGTCATAGGCGGATATAAGCGACAATGGCACGAATTAGATGTTCACATCCAAGGCGAAATGTCCCCACCCTAAAAAGATATAAGAGAGGTAAAGAATGCGCAGCGGAGCGGACCCGGTTCGGCTAGTCCTATATATAAAAAATCTATTTGTGCTTGTTTGTTTCTTTGTATGTATGTCCGTATAGACTCAAAAACGGCTGAACAGATTTTCTTCGAATTTTCACAGATGGTGCATAATAGACCCGTGATGAAAATAGAGTACCAACATTTTTGATGTCTGAAGGGGGAGGGGGCCTGCAATTTTGCACGTTATCTTTTAGTATTACTTCCAATAACTGTATGGTCTAAATCGGTTGTTAACCTGATATAGGTTTGGCTTAATTTTTCACGAATGTGTCAAGTATAGACTACATCAGTTCATATCCTGATATATCCGCCATATAAACCGATCTCCCGATTAGACTTCTTGGGCTTCTAGAGGGCGCAATTCGTATCCAATATGGTTGAAATTTTGAATATTTGTATGAATTCCAACAACTGTTCCAAGTATGGACTAAATCGGTTTATAACATGATATTGCTGCCATATAAACCGATCTTCCAGTTTGACTTTCTGAATCTCTGGAGGGCGCAGTTGGAGGCGGAGTTTTTCTATAACTGGTGTTTGTATACCCTCCACCATAGGATGGGGGGCATACTAATTTCGTCATTCTGTTTGGAACTACTCGAAATATTCGTCTGAGACCCCATAAAGTATATATATTCTTGATCGTCGCGACATTTTATGTCGATCTAGCCATGTCCGTCCGTCTGTCCGTCCGTCCGTCTGTATGTCGAAAGCACGCTAACTTCCGAAGGAGTAAAGCTAGTCGCTTGAAATTTTGCACAAATACTTCTTATCAACGTAGGTCAGTTGGTATTGTAAATGGATTATATCGGTTTTGATATACCTGCCATATAAAACCGATCTTGGGTCTTGACTTCTTGAGCCTCTAGAGTGCACAATTCTTATCCGATTGGAATGAAATTTTGCACGACGTGTTTTGTTATGATATCCAACAACTGTGCCTAGTATGGTTCGATTAGGTTCATAACCTTATATAGCTGTCATATAAACTGATCTGGTGATTTGACTTCTTGAGCTTCTAGAGGGCGCAATTCCTATCCGATTGGCATGAAATTTTGCACGACGTGTTTTGTTATGATATCCAACAACTGTGCCAAGTATGGTTTGAATCGGTCCATAACCTGATAAAGCTGTCATATAAACCGATCGTGGGTCTTGACTTCTTGAGCCTCTAGAGGGCGCAATTCTTATCCGATTTGAATGAATTTTTGTACAAAGTATTTTGTTATGATATCCAACAACTGGGCTAAGTATGGTTCAAATCGGTTCATAACCTGATATGGCTGTCATATAAACTGATCTGGGGACTTGTTTATTATGGTCTGAATCGGTCTATAGCCCGATACAGCTCCCATATAAATCGATCTCTCTATTTTACTTCTTGAGCCCCCAAAGGGCGCAATTCTTATTCAAATTGGCTGACATTTTACCCAGGTCTCCAATATATAATTTAATTGTGGTCCAAACCGGACCATATCTTGATATCGCTCTAATAGCACAGCAAATCTTTTCTTTTATCCCTTCTTGCCTAAGAAGAGATGCAGTGAAAAGAACTCGACAAATGCGATCCATGGTGGAGGGTATATAAGATTCGGCCCGGCCGAACTAAGCACGCTTTTACTTGTTCTATTTGAAAAAGTCGTTAAAAGATTTGATAAATGCGATCCATGGTGGAGGGTATATAAGATTCGGCCTGACCAAATTTAGCACCATTTTATTTGTTGTTTTTAGGTTAGGCTAGGTTGGGTTGAAAAGAGGGTGCAGATATTAATCCGCCCCATGCCACTTTGGACATATACCTAAGCCAGTAATTGGCTTGCTGTTCTTTTGTATTGGAATTGTGTGAAGTAAGGCATTCTTCTCTCTTACTGCACCATGGAGATCTAGAAGACTTATTGACCCCTGTTTCAAAACAAAAGAGTGCCCTACATCGTACTCAATAGTCGGTAATCAATTTGACAAAGGTATTGATGAAGATACAGGGCGTATCAGAAATCGCGATTCACCATGCCATTGAATGTGATCTCGAACTACGCGATGTTCGAAAAATCAGGAAAAGTACTTAAAGATTAAAATAAAAGAACACAAACAGACGGATCTTCCGAAATTTTACACAAATATCGATCTTTTAGTTGGAGATTGCGAATGGGTCAAATTAGTGCAGATTTGGACGTAGCTCCCATATAAAGTGGTTCTTTGACTTGACTTCATGGGATACTAGATGCAGGAATTATTGTCGGATATTGGGCTAAAAATATGCTGTATGCCAACTGCCAACAATGGTTCAATTCGATATATTACCTGATTTAACTTTCATAAAAACCGATCTTCTGTTATAATCTCCAGCTATGATAGCCGTGTAAACCCCTGTATGGATCCCATCTAACCAATCTTTCTATTAGACTTCTTGAGCCTCTAGAGGGCGCAATTGTTATCCGATTTGGTTGAGGTATTATTGTTATTATTGCTCAAAATGGTCTATAATCATATTAGCCGATCTATTGATAAGGCTGGTCTCCATGATTCGGCCCGGCCGAACTTAGCTCTCTTTTACTTATTAACGTTTTTTTTTATTTTGTTTCATCTCCCAGCTGATTACTAATCTTTAAGCTTATCCAACTCTCACGTCCTTATGCTGACATCGTTATGCATTTCCATCATTTATATCACTTATTAAATATGAATGTATTTGTGTTTATGGCACTTGCCACAATATTGAAACCAAATGAAGCATAAAACAATGCATATCGCAATGCAATCCGAGATAAGTGAACATTCGGGCATGGCCAAAGTTCAATTTCCCAAAGAAAACCAAATCATTTTTGTGCCAACGATTGCAATATGGTGCTTTTGTTCCCAGAATCAACTCCATTAATCTGACAATTCTTTTTTCTCATATTTTATGCACACGTAACGATTGCATTAATGTCTCACTCATGCCATTCCTTCGTCCATCAGCGGGTCTTACGTTCGGTGTTGTTTCATACCAAGCAACCAACACCACTTCACATCGTATAAATGGGGGATGTGAATCGAATGTGTTTTCTTGGGCATTCAAAACAAATGACTTTTCGTGATAATTTTTCTGCCACATAAAGCAAAATGATACCCAGCTACCAAACATCCGACGACTGGGGACCGGCGGATCACTTGCTGAGTAGTACATAGCGAAAAAAATGACATGTGTTTACACTTTTATGACCACTACCATAAGTTGGAAGGAATATTAAGTTCGTTTGTAAAACTTTGATATATCTACGAGTCTGCGGCTCTATAAAATATATTCTCGATACTCGATACAAACAAAGCTATATGCTTCAAAATGTTTACAGATGTATATCTATGGATATGGATGGATTTCCAAAACGCCAAATCTCTGAGATGATTTTACCAATTTAAGCGGACCCTCCATGGATATGGATATCAACTGACAGATATTTAAGAGTATAGGAAAAATCTGATACAAAAATTAATTCCTTAGTGTCTGAGTCGCCTCACACTCCAAACAATATAAAATTAAAGGTGTTTGTAGTTTGAGTACACATCTCCTATAAGAATTTGGTTCAAGGTGTCTGCGGGGCCTCCACAAACCCAAAAAATCCCAAAGTGGGCATGAATGTCCAACGTCACAAAATGAGTATCAAATGAAAGGTGTTTGGTAGTTGATTACGAATCTGGTACACACATTTGAGACAGAGTCTGCGACCTTACCACCCACTAAACACTCTTCAATAGGACGTGTATTTCGATCGGGATATATGTGAATTAAAAGGAAGGTATATGACAGTAGCGCTCGAATCTAATGTTTATGTAAGGATTCAAGACATGTAGATCGCGACAATAAAGGACTCAAATAAATTGTCTTTTGGGTCTTAGCGTCGGGGGTACTCTCTCTCTCCCTTCAATAAAAAAACACCAAACTGCCACGTAGGACGACTGAGAATATATTGCACTGAAATAAAAGGACGTGTCAGTGGGTAATCGGGGTGAATATCCCATGCCCCCCATCTTTCCCCAAAAAAAGTAATTAAAAATAATATATGCAGGCCGATCAGGCTAGAATAGCACAGCAATAAAAGGTCTTGGGTAGTAGAGTAAATTTTTTACACTCAATTTGGAATAGACACAGGAGGATCTAAAAATGTGATATCCCAAGTGGTAACTTTGAAATATGAGTTTGAATGAATGACAAAACTTGGTGTAGCGAAGCACACCAGACCATCTAAAGGGTGATTTTTTGAGGTTAGGATTTTCATGCATTAGTATTTGACAGATCACGTGGGATTTCAGACATGGTGTCAAAGAGAAAGATGCTCTGTATGCTTTGACATTTCATCATGAATAGACTTACTAACGAGCAACGCTTGCAAATCATTGAATTTTATTACCAAAATCAGTGTTCGGTTCGAAATGTGTTCAAATTTTGACAAATTTTGTTCAGCGATGAGGCTCATTTCTGGTTGAATGGCTACGTAAATAAGCAAAATTGCCGCATTTGGAGTGAAGAGCAACCAGAAGCCGTTCAAGAACTGCCCATGCATCCCGAAAAATGCACTGTTTGGTGTGGTTTGTACGCTGGTGGAATCATTGGACCGTATTTTTTCAAAGATGCTGTTGGACGCATCGTTACGGTGAATGAACACATTTCGAACCGAACACTGATTTTGGTAATAAAATTCAATGATTTGCAAGCGTTGCTCGTTAGTAAGTCTATTCATGATGAAATGTCAAAGCATACTGAGCATCTTTCTCTTTGACACCATGTCTGAAATCCCACGTGATCTGTCAAATACTAATGCATGAAAATCCTAACCTCAAAAAAATCACCCTTTACAAGGATTGTAATATTCACTTGACTCGCCTGTGTCAACATGTCCTAGAGCCAACCCATAGGTCAAACAACGACCGCCATGGTGAATCCTAGAACTGTAGACCAACCAGGAAGGGCTGCAGAAAACTATTGAACAGTGTGAAAGCCACAAGAGCACCGTACGATTGGGACGTCCAGAAAACTGAGCTAAGATTTCTGTTCCACTATTCCTAAAAGAACTGATTAACTACGATATCCCTGGTAGCAGAAATTTCATAGTCTTCTATACGGATGATAATGTCATAACGACGATTGGAAAAAAATATCTTCTCAGACAGCCACTAAATCTCTGGAGAACATATTTCTGAACACAAAAACCGCCCTCGACAGTCGCAGATCTCTCAACTCGATGGGTGAACAGTTCAAAATTCACCTGTTCTGGGCGCCAGGTCACATATAGAGTGGTAAAACTTGTGAGACTACGAACTACCCTACACATTCCAGGCATACTGGAATCAGTGGGTATGCCTCTAGCGACATGTATGCTAAGTTTTAGCCTAAGTTTTCAGGACCACGCCCAAAGAACATCGAATGATAGATGATCGCGAATAGGGGGCTGTGAGCATTCCTAAACTGTGTGGCCTAATCTAGACTTGAAGAGATCTACCGCTTTGCTGTCATTGGGTAGAACAGACCTCTCAGTCATAGTTTTCGTTATGACAGGTCACTGCCTGATCGGAAAACATGCTGACAGACTGATGGTTGTAAGTAACGACTTTTGCCAAAGATGTGAGGACATCGAAGAAGAAGAGACTAAAGAACATCTACCGTGTGTGTGTCCCGCATTGGCAGTCAGAAAAAGTTCCACTTTAGGTTCGCATTTCTTTGTATGTGAATATTCCCAAGTTTTTGGGCTTTTTTAAAGCGATCTGGATGGTTCAACTGTGGGAACTAGAAGGCGTGTACCCTTTCCTGCTCCTGTGATATCACAATGGACGAATACGTTAAATAGAGTCTGATGGTAGATTGCCATTTGAACCTAACCTAACCAATGGCAGCTTTATCAGATTATGAACTGATTAAGACCATTCATTGAACTCTTGCTAGAAGTGAAAACACAACACCTTACAAAAATCTCAACCAAATCGGATAAGAATTCCGCCCTCTAGAGGGCGACCGTTTTAAAGGGAAGTTATATCAAGTTATTGACCCATTAGTAGGGCAGTTAGAAGCTAAAACAAAACCACTTTTGCAAAATATCAGCTCAACTAGATAACAAATACGCCTTCCAGAGGCTCAAGAAGTCAAGATAGGAGATCGGTTTATGTAACAGCCAGGCACGTAGGCAAATCAAATCGGGAGATCGGTTTATATGAGAGCTATATCCAAATCTGAACCGATATGCCCCATTTGCAATCGCCAACGACCTACTTCTATAATAAGTATCGGTGCAAAAGTTCAAACGGCTAGCTTTATGCGGTCGACCGCTATCATGATTTCGACAGACGGACATGGCTAGATCGACTCAGGATGTCAAGACGATCAAGAATATTTATATTGTATTTATCAATATTTCGAGATTTTACAAACGGTATACCCCCATCCTATGGTGAGTATAAAAACGATCTGAGTCTCCCCATAGGATTTTCGCCGTCCTACAGGCCGTTTCGCTGTATCCGTTGCCGACGACCTTAACTCGGACTGCGTCGACACGAAAGGATTCGGATTGACCAAGTTTATCCGATCGAAAAAATATTCACTTCCTTCCATACCATCGTGGTATAATCGTCGCCTCGATTATACCACGATGGTATGACCCGCTCCTATCCTCTATCCATTCTCCCATCGCCTTAAGTCTCATAGCTGCAATAGCTGCCTCACACTTAATCTATGTCTATGGCTTGCATATCTAGAATGGTTTCCATTGCCTTAATAGGGATGGTTCTCATAGCTCCGCCTATTCCAAGACAACATGTTCTCTGAAACTGTTGAACAATCCTAACGTTTCACTTTTTCTCCATAGCAGTCAATCAAACTACTGGGGCGTAAGCAAGTATTGGTCTAATCATGCTCCTGTAGAGCCAGTGAACTATCCTAGGATTCAGGCCCAATTTCGAGCCTAGTGCCCAACATCTGTGAGCCTAGTGCCCAACATCTGTGAGTGTTCTTAGCACGCTCCTGAATATGACACTTCCAATTCAGTTACCTGTCCAAGATCACTCCTAAGTATTCAACCTTGTCAGATATCGAAATCATCTTATCGAGGAAACGTGATGCGTTAAATTGGTCCATCTTCGTCTTCCTCGTGAACAGGCATATTTCAGTCATCTCTGGGTTAACATTGGGGACCCTCCGGGTGTAGCCCAATCATATGCCATATGTTAGACCCTTTCGGTCCTTCTGAATAGCTCGTTTGGATCCTTATCCCTTAGAAGTATTATAACATCGTATGCCCAGCAGACGAGTTCAAATCCCTCCTCCGCCAGCATCCGTAATAGGTCATTTATGGTGGTCACCCATAGGAGTGGCGATAAAATGCCCCCCTCTGTGGCGTGACTGGTGCCACTTACTCCCTTATATTTATGCCATTGGACACACAATTTATCCACCTGTTCCGTAGCATATGGTTTATCATATGGTCAAATGATTGGATCAGTGTGTCGGTCCGCACATTGTTAAAGGCCCCCTCGATGTCAATGCATACCGCCAGTGTGTACGTTTTGGCATCGAAGGATTCTTCTATTTTATACACAACCTCGTGCAGGGCTGTCTCCACCGACCGACCCTTGACATAGGCATGCTGTTTGTATCTGAACAGTTCGCTGGATGTCATACTCTTTATCATGGTGTCCACAGTACGTTCCATGGTTTTGAGTAGAAAGGACGTAAGGCTTATGGGTCTATAGGCCTTTGATGTCGCATAACTTGCCTTGCCGGGCTTGGGTATAAACACCACCCTTGCCTCCTGCCAGGCGGACCATAAATGAATGCTGAACATTGTAGAATTCATTGTGTAATATTTCAGTTCATTCGGATAAGAATTGCGCCTTGTAGGGGCTCAAGAGGCAAAATCGGGAGACAGGTTTATATGGGAGCTGTATCAAGCTATTGATCGATTCAGACCTTATTAGACACGTTTGTTGAAGGTCATGAGAGAAGCCGTTGTACAAATTTCAACCAAATCGGATGGGAATTGCACCCTCGAGCGGCTGAAGAAGTCAAGATCCAAGATCGGTTTATATGGCAGCTATACCAGATTATGAACCGATTTGAATCATACTTAACACAGTTGTTGGAAGTGATACCAAAACACATGCAAAATTTCAGTCAAATCGGATGAGAATTGCGCCCTCTAGAGGCTCAAGACGTTAAGACCCAAGATCGGTTTATATGGCAGCTATATCAAAACATGGACCGATTTGGCCCATTTACAATCCCAACCGACCTTCACTAATAAAAAGCATTTGTGGAAAATTTCAAGCGGCTAGCTTTATTCCTTCGAAAGTTAGCGTGCTTTCGATAGACAGAAGGACGGACAGACGGACGGACATGGCTTAAAATGACATGACGATCAAGAATATATATACTTTAAGGGGTCTCAGGCGCATATTTCGAGGTGTTACAAACAGAATGACGAAATTAGTATACCCCCCATCCTATGGTGGAGGGTATAAAAACAGTTAGAAAAGTATAAAATAGCCGCATTAAACCCTAAAACCCGGTTTTATATAAATAAACATGATTAACCGATTAATGAGTAAGACTTGGTATCGGTTTATATAGGTTCTATATCCTAATATAAATTTTTATCACTCAATTACAATCTTAAAGATCCATATCAGCTAGATTGTCTAGACATTCTAGAATATGTACACTTTATGAATTCTAAAATAAACATTTCAAGGTGTCGCAAACAATGCTCCAAACTGTTTACCTAATTTATATTATTTTTGTCGCAAACATACTTTTTCCATGTGTAGGTGGTCGTTGTCATAGTTCTGGGCCATGCACTAGTGTGAGTGTTATGCGGGTGTGGGAGGGATTTTCGTTACATTTGCTTCATCTTCTTGTTTGGGACTCGCTCTGATAAAACGTATAATTGCAGACATCAGCACAACAATTGTTTACTTTTGCAGCAGCGCAGCTATCCTCCCGCCGGACGACCTCGAACTATCTACCCACCAGCAGAAATGGTGGCTTGGTCGGTTGGTTGGTAGTGTTTCTATAGATGGCATTATTCGTACTCGTTAACTTTTAGTTTTATGGCTATTTTTATAGACCAACGCACACAGTGACAATGGGCCAACAATGGTAATGGCACTTGGGGGCTACGCTAGTGTTATTGGTGCGTCCAGCTGAAAATACAACCGAAGGACAAAGAAAGCATAAATGCAGAACAAACATTTGAGACGCAGCAACCAACAAATGTGAGTCCTCCTGAGCTAAGGAAACGAAAAGGGATGCTGGATTAAATTATTTCACTTTTTTTTGTCTTTATTTCAAAGTGTGTCGGCAAACCTCATAAATTATGCAGATCTATTATGGTTCTACTAAGCTTTTCTCTTGTCAGATGTAGCCATTTAGTGTTAACCAAACTTGATGAGTAATCATCCATTATCCAAATTAAAAAGTAATGACAACCAATTTTCTTGTAACATTTTTATTTCATTTAATTCTTCTGCATGGTGTAAGCAGGATGGACATTAACTATTTTTATACCCAATAACGTGAAATGGGAGATTATCGAGGTAATGATGTTAGCTAACATAAACTAAATCGTCTTGTCATTCTGAGCCAATGTGCCTATGGATCTATCTGGCCCGAATTAAAACGTGATGTTCGTAGAATTTATCATACTAATATTTATGATAAAAATTCTTTAATTTCAAGTACAAAATCTTCTACCAAAGAAATAATTTTCTTTAAAAGTTTGAAAATTTGAGGACTTACATTTCGTTTAAGAAAATTCTGAATATGGTCGCTTGGTCGCTCTACACGACTATTCTAGACAAAATTTTCGTTGCCAATACCGTTACCGAAAACTTCGCTTCCAGGCCTGCGGCTCAAATGACTTTTTTTTCGTAACAGGGTGACAAATAGGCGTTACAAAATTATTTTTTACAATTGCGAATGAAAACGAACGCATTGCCCATGCATTCTCTGACTTCTAAATATATCCCACCGTAATAGGTCTCGAGGATATGATCTTCCTTCTTATATATCATTCAGGGCCTTCGTGAACGGCTTGACCATTATGTCTATGTTCTCTGCAGTTTCCACTTTCATTTTTGGTCTTAAAGGGATAGTCGTGCAGAGTGTGTGCCGAATTTTATCCCAATCCGCTTTTCTTCTGTTTATCCCCAGGACCACTTCTGCAGTATTTGCTCAAAGGCTGACATTAATATAACGATGATTAGAGAAACTGTGCTCATGCAACACTTCCCAGTCGCTTATCATTCCTCTTACATCTTCCGGCACAAAGGTAATAACAAGTTCCTGCTGCCTTTTGCTGGTAATTAAGGTCGGTTCATTTCTATTATTACAACTCGTCAGATTGCAACTTATAAAATATTCGACAAGCAGCTCATCCTTTTCCTTGATATCCGAATTTCCTCATATCTGGTGATGTCCATTAGCATCACTTTCTACAATAAGGCGCCTTTTCCCTCCAGAAGAGACTTTAACCAGCAACTTAGAATTGAAGGCGGCATCTCTGAATCGTGTGCCATATATAGTGAAGGCTGGCTACTACTGAATCTTCAGTGCTTAGCGACAGAAGAAGAAAAACAGACTCTATGTTAGAATACAGGCTCTGTGCCTCCCATTCGCCGTACCCATGAACAGTTTTAATCCAAGAATACTAAGTCCTCGAACCATTCCACCGCACACCCATTGTTTCTGGATAAAAACCACGTCAAATCCATTTGCCATTAGAAGGACTTTTAGTGCCGCTGAAGCAGGGTTACAAGAAGATTTATCTGCCCGGAACATAGTCATTATTCAGCATTTCGAACACTGTTGTGTTAGCCTCGTCTTCTGAGTCCGCCAAGAGTTCATCGTCACAAAGTTCATTTTATCTTGTCATTCCTGAACACAAAAACCGCCCTCGACTGTCGCAGATCTCTCAACGAGATGGCTAAACAGTTCAAAATTCACCCGTTCTGGGTCACAGGGATAACCCAGGCAATTGGGATATCCTAGGGAATTGGGATATTCCTTACATTGCGCTAGGGAGACCTCTAGCGACATGTAAGCTAAGTTTTCAGGACCAGGCCCGAAGGACAACGAAAGATGGTCACAAAAAGAGAGCTGCGAGCAGGTGGTCTTATCTAGACTTGAAGTGGTCTATTGATTTACTGTCATTGGCTAGAACACACGTCTCAATCATTGTGTCCGTCATGACAACTCACTGTCTAATCGGAAAACATGCTGACAGACTGAAAGTTGCCAGCAACGACTTTTGCAGAAGCTGTAGGGACATCGAGGAAGAAGAGACTATACCACACCATCTGTGTGTGTCCCGCACTAGCAGTCAGAGGGAGTTCCACTTTAGGTTCTCGTTTCTTTGAGAACCTGTCTGATTTACCGGATGTGAACATTCGCAAGTTATAGGGCTTTTTAAAGCGCTTTGGATGGTTCAACAGTAGGAACTATAAGGCATCTTCCTTTTTTTGTTCCTGTGGTATCACAATGGATGAAAACATCTAAGAGAGTCTGATGGCAGGCTGCCACTTAAACCTAACCTAACCTGTCATAATGAGTTTCCTTGCGCATCCAGGGGCAGTTGAGAAAGCAATGGAACCACTCTTCTTCAGCACACTGGACACTTGCGGTGTGGAGGATTTCTTCTTAGAATCTTCATTAGCTGCTGCTGTTGAAGTATGTTTTGAGTTCCGTCCTTCCCAGCTGGCGCACAATCCCATCGTATGACCCACCCATACAGAGCTTGTCGGGTACCGTTTCGAAGCCTTCCCCACCTTTTTTAATCGTGGCAGGATGATATTTAGTCTCCTGCAATCCGCCAGACCTTAGAGATGTGGTCGATAGTTCTTCAGACAAGTGTTCAGCAACAAATTCATCCTTGATATTCCAACCCCTCTGCTTCTCTACACCTGCAGTCTCAACTTGTTTAGTGCGAGGGATACAGCTCTTTTCGACTTTTTGATGTCTGCCGGAGTTCAGTACGAATACAGCATATTTCTGATGAATGTCAGCCTCAGCGAATCTACCGATCTTCCAGTCGGTGGTTGAGAGATTAAAAATACAATCCCTTACTCTCCGAAGTATGGGTTCAGGATCTGAAGGATTCCTTGGTATCCAAGCGTGTGCCATTGGTGGAGAAGGAATAATTTCCTTCTTGACTTAACCCAGTGCTGAGCCTGGCCAGAACCCGCCTATCTATCTTAAGGCGCAATGATACATTTCAATTGTGCTTTGATCGCCGAAAGCACTTAGTTTGTATCGGCCGCGATACCATACTTCATCGTTGAAATTTGGAGGAAAACCAGGCAATTCCGCAAGAACTTTGGAGTATACTGATGACAGTCCATTAACTATCCCAATCCAATGCCTCCTAGGTATGCAGACCTGTTCTTCCCCTTGGTCGACAACAATCATTACCCAGTTATCCTTAGCGAAATTAGCAGAGATTACCATATTACTACTGTTCAGTTCTCAAGTGGACCACCTCCATTACATAACTACATGCTGTCCAAGCAATACCTTTTGGGCTGTTATCACCGAGACCATCCAAACTAACATCTTACGGATAGATTTTCAGCGCCCAGAAGGCTTAAGGTAGATATATATGATCTACAGCCTGAGTTTCAGCGCTACAAGAGAGAACCTCTAGATCAAGCGGCATATCAAGCAGGTCTAGACAACATTCATGCAAACACGGCAGAAGATGCGGTAAATGGCTACCGGGTGAATAATGTAGTCCTTGGAGAACGACCGCCTCCCATTGCACCTGAAGAAATTGACCTCCCCCGGCATACCAGAGTAGTTCTGCCTCAATTACGTTCCGGCAGATGCATACGCCTCAACTCCTACAAAGCAAAGATTGATGCCGACATGCAAGCTGTATGTCCGGATTGTAACCAGGGACCGCACGATACACGTTACCTATTTAACTGCACAGCCAGACCCACTCCACTCAGACCAAGATCGCTGTAGACCCTCTCCATCATAGTCGCAGAGTTCCTGGGTCTTGACACTCAACAGAATAAAAGCAGACGAAAGATAGAACACAACAAACTGCTACAACAACAACATCTTAAAGGTGAGACAAAGAGAGGCCCATTCGCGCCGAGCCTCTCAATAAACCTGAGAGCGATGCGCCTTTTATTGTTCCAGCCTCTTAAAGAGCGCATTGTTTTCCCAGAGAAGGCCGATGGCCTTGCCAAAATATAGACATTCGAAGATGGAGTAGGTTCGGCCTTATCCTCAAGACTAGAACCAGATGTCATCGTCAAAAGCCCCTGCAGACCAGTCGTTTATCGGTTAGTGTAGCCTAGCGTAGCCGCTCCACCAGTCGAGGTCTCATTAGCTGACAAGATGCTATGGCCTGATACCACCACCGCAGCTGTTGGATCTTGGGAGTCTCTTCTAAGCCTACTCTCGAGCTCTAGATCTGCTGTTCCATTGTAAACAGACGCCGATCCTCAACCGCCTAATGGATAACACTATCGTAGGTATGCTTGAGTGATTTACATTTTTAAACCCTACGTCACTACTGTGGTACAGGGTATTATAACAAAGGGCATTTGTTTGTAACACCCAATAGGAAGATAGATAGACCCATTGATAAGCATACCGATCGACTCAGAATCAGTTTCTGATTCGATTTAGCTATGTCCGTCTGTCTGTCTGTCCGTCTATCTGTCCGTCTGTCAATGTTAATTTGTGTACAAAGTACAAGTCGTAATTTTCATCCGAACGCCTTTAAATTTGGAATGGGCATGTTTTTCGGCCTGGAGACGAAGCCTAATGAAATTGGAAAAAATCGGTATGGATTTGGATATAGCTTCCATCTATATGTTCGTCCGATTTATGGTAAAACAGTAATAAAATGGTAATCTTTTAACCGATTCTCTCGAAATTTGGCAGGAAGGATTTTCTTATGACTTTTAATATTGTTGGTAAATTTCATAGAAATCGGTTCCGATTTAGATATAGCTCCCATATATATGTTCGTCCGATTTGCAGTAATACAGCAATAAAATGGTCTTTTGTTAACAAATTCTCTCGAAATTCGACAGGAAGGATCTTCTTATGACTCTCGATGTTGCTGGTGAATTTCATAAAAATCGGTTCAGATTTGGATATAGCTCCCATCTATATGTTCGTCCGATTTGCAGTAATACAGCAATAAAATGGTCTTTTGTTAACCAATTCTCTTGAAACTCGGCATCAAGGATCTTCTTATGACTCTCAATGTCACTGGTAAATTTTATACAAATCGGTTCAGATTTGGATATAGCTCCCATCTATATGTTCGTCCGATCTTCAGTAATACAGCAATAAAGTGGTCATTTGTTAACCGATTCTCTGGAAATTCGGCAGGAAGGATTTTCTTATGACTCTCGATAATTCTGGTGAATTTCATAGAAATCAGTTCAGATTTAGATATAGCTGCCACATATATATATCGCCCGATTTTCACTCCTAAACCCACTGAAAGGGCATTTATTGACCAATCTTACGAAAATTCCAAAATACCCATAAAATTTGGTCGAAATCGGTTCAGATTTGGATATAGCTCCCATGTTCGTCCGATTTGCAGTAATACAGCAATAAAATGGTCTTTTGTTAACCAATTCTCTTGAAACTCGGCATCAAGGATCTTCTTATGACTCTCAATGTCACTGGTAAATTTTATAAAAATCGGTTCAGATTTGGATATAGCTCCCATCTATATGTTCGTCCGATCTTCAATAATACAGCAATAAAGTGGTCATTTGTTAACCGATTCTCTGGAAATTCGGCAGGAAGGATTTTCTTATGACTCTCGATAATTCTGGTGAATTTCTAGAAATCAGTTCAGATTTAGATATAGCTGTCACATATATATATATTGCCCGATTTTCACTCCTAAACCCACTGAAAGGGCATTTATTGACCAATCTTAGTTTGGTCGAAATCGGTTCAGATTTAGATATAGCTCCCCCTTTTGTTTTTATAGGGAAGGTGTAGGATATTATAAAGTCGGCACCGCCCGACTTTTGCCTTTCCTTACTGGTTTTTACAAAAATTGCTTCCTATCACGAATTACAGAATATTCTTGCGGAGGCAAATAAAAATATGTCAGATCCACTCATCCGTTGAAACAAGAATCACCAAATCGAATTTAGTGGCTATGAGAATTTTGTAAGGGAAGTCTTTCTATTTGGCATGACACTGAAAAAAAAAAATAAACTGATCGACAAATCCCTGGGCAAGAACATAGAGATAGAGATATATGTTTCTGGGTTGGTTTGACCCATTTTCAGTACCAATGTTTTGGATGAATTTTTGTTACAGAACGATTAAAACTCAATTTCTCGCTGATCATCATTTATTCAAATCCATAGCTTGCTCTCAGTCAATGAGTTCAGCTGAAATTGAAAATTTATTGTGTCAAATTTAGTGCAGCCTAAGGTAAACTATAAAACTCCAAAGACATCATTCACTATTCGAATAATGGCATAACACCCTTAGGAGGCATGCAACCACAAACTTCTGTGCCTCTGCATAGCCTGAATATAAATTTTCCCACGATGGCAAATCTTGGCAAAAGAAGAAACAAAGTGTTAAAAGGTTATTAAAAGCGAAGTTAAAAACCAACAAAAAAAAAACAGATACAATTCCTTGCTCCCTGGGAGTCCTCATCTAGTTTTTGTGTTCCTTTGTTGTTTGATGAAGTTTCTGCTACGCCATTCTTTAGATTTTCTGCAGGCTGTGTAACAATTCGCCGGCTCATAGACTAGCAATATTTGCATAGACAAGACGACAACCAAACCAAACCAAACCAAACATGCATTGCGTCAAGCAACTTTCGTTGTAAGCTCTTTTATGATTTGATCCTGCTGCCTGGCGGTTGTTCTGTTAATGTTCCCTCATAAATATTTGATGGGCCCTGTCATAAAGAACGAAAGACCAGCTTTCAATTTGGCCAATGTGTAGGCAGGCTCTTCCTCAATGAATGTGGTTGCCACACCATCCTGCCTCAACTTCCCTGACTCACGCCTGCTTATGGCTGCTGGGCCTCATATCTTCGACATGTGTTGTTCCTATAGAGGTTCTGGGGACTCTTTATGTCGCCAAAAGTTTTACTTCGGGTCAAAATCACATAAAACCGTGTATTGATTGCCATCATAAAACGTAGACAATCTGCAGCAGTGGGAATGCATCAAACTACAGATTTGAGTTGAACATTTGATTTTATATCAACCGGGGCAGAGCCAAACATACGACTACGATTAAAATCCAAACGATGATAAAATTTCCCTTTTGGTATCCGTCTAATCCTCATGGGAACATGAACTAACGATGAGTAAGGAATGCTAAGTCATCTCATGAATGTCTTTAATTTATTACACTTTCGCAGGAAAATAAAAAGTACAGTCACGTACATAATTAGAAATTAATCTTCATTTCTGACAGAGTGCAAAACAAAAATCAAAAAAAAAAAAGAATTTGTCTTCAGGAGAACAACAAACAAGTGTCCCTACTAATGAATTAATTTAAGTGAAAAGAAATTATTTCTTTGTTTCTTTTTTACCTTCTCCTACCTACAGTGTTAATCTATGGAAGGTTTCATTTGTCAAAAATTTTAAATCTTCAAAGCTGTCTGACAGTCTGCCGTCAGAGAGATATCATCATTCTTGGTTTTACAACTGCAACAATTTCGATTGCTGTGAGTGAATGAGAATAGGATGAAAGGAAGGACAAGTAGTGCATTCCTTAAACACTTATAGCTCTCAACACACCATCCAAACAGAGTCCTCAAATAGTACAATAGCAAGCTCTTCTATTATTGTTACAGCAACAAAAACAACAGCAATATCCTGCTCTTACATAGGAAAATACTTGCTTTGGTAGAGACTTGCAAACGTTGCACAGTGCATCATAAAAGTATACAACTAAAATTTATCGTTTAAGGTCAAGAGTAAAAATAAGTAAAAAGGCGTTAAGTTCGGCCGAACTTTGGATACACACCACTTGGGGAATAAAAATGTATACCTCATGCCCCACAGCAGCTATGTCGAAACATGTTCCGATTTTGACCAAATACTAATAAATACAAGTCATTGTTCATTTGTGTATAACATAATTTTGATCTTTTTAGTAGCTACATCTAAAAATAAACCGACCCGAACCATATATGACACAGATGGCGAAAAGCCTAAAATAAGTCACTGTGTCAAATTTCAGTGAAATCGAATTATAAATGCGCCTTTTATGGGGCCAGGACTTTAAATCGAGATATCGGTCTATATCACAGCTATATTCAAATCTGGACCGATTTGGGCCCTAAATGTCGAAAAGCCTAACATAACTCACTCTCCCAAATTTCGGCGAAATTGGACAATAAATGCGCCTTTTATGGCTCAAACCCCTAAATCGAGAGATCGGTCTATATGGCAGCTATATCCAAATCTGGAGCGATCCGAGCGAAATTAAAGAAGAATGTTGATAAGCATAACACAACTCACTGTTTCAAATTTCGGCGACATCGGACAATAAATGCAAATTTTTTATGGGCCCAAAACCTTAAATCGAGAGATCGGTCTATATGGTAGCTATATGTAAATCTTGATCGATCTGTGCCAAATTGCAGAAATATGTCGAGGGGTTTAATTTAATTCACTGTTCCAAATTTCAGTGACATCGGACAATAAATGCGTCTTTTATGGGCCCAAAACTATAAATCGAAAGATCGGTCTATATGGCAGCTATATCCAAATCTGGACAAAATTAAGGAAGGATGTTGAAGGGCCTAACACAACTTACTGTACCAAATTTCGGTGACATCAGACAATAAATGCGACTTTTATGGGCCCAAAACCGAGAGATCGGTCAATATGATAGCTAAATCCAAATCTGGATATCTGGACGAGGGGCTTAACCTAACTCACTGTCCCAAATTTAGGCGACATCGGACAATATATGCGTCCTTTATGGGCCCAAATGGGCCCAAAACCCGGAGATCGGTCAATATGGCAGCTATATCCAAATATTGACCGATCTGGGCCAAATTGAAGAAGGATGTCGAAGGGCCTTACACAACTCAAATTTTGCCCATGAACATTTCACTAAGGAACAGGGGCAAACTTCTCTCAGGGGCCTCCTCTTTATTGCCGAGTGCAAACGGTGTGTCGCAGTGCGACACATGGCATAGTAGATCACAAATGTTGCCAGCATTAGGAGGGGAAAACCAACGCTGAAAATTTTTTCTGATTGTCTCGCCAGAAGATCTTAAATTGAGAGATCGGTATATATGGCAGCTACATCCAAATATGGACCGATCTGGGCCAAATTAAAGAAGGATGTCGAGTGGCCTAGCACAACTTAATGTCCCAAATTTCAGCAAAATCGGATAATAAATTTGGTTTTTATGGGCCCAAGACCCTAAATTGGCGGATCGGTCTATATGGCAGCTATATCCAAATATGTACCGATCTGGGTCAAATTGAAAAAGGATGTCAAAGTGCATAAATTCACTGTCCCAAATTTCAGCAGAATCGAATAATAAATGTGGCTTTTATGGGCCTAAGACCCTAAATCGGCGGATCGGTCTATATGGGCGCTATATCAATATATAGTCCGATATAGCCCATCTTCGAACTTAACCTGCTTATAGACAAAGAAAACAATCTGTGCAAAGTTTCAGCACAATATCTCTATTTTCAAAGACTGTAGAGTGATTTCAACAGACAGAAGGACGGACATAGCTAGATCGTTTTAGATTTTTACGCTGACCAAGAATATATATACTTTATAGGGTCGGAAATGGATATTTCGATGTGTTGTAAATGGAATGACAAAATCAATATACCCCCATCCTTCAGTGGTGGGTATACAAATTCATACATTTTGGTACCTCAACTGGTACCATATGGTACTTTAATTGCAGACGGAGCAAAATTGCAAATTTTGCCCATAAACATTCCACTAAGGAACAGGGGCAAACTTCTCACATATCAATGAGTGCAGTCCAATTCAAGTTTAAGCTCAATGATAAGGGGCCTCCTTTTTATAGCCGAGTTCGAACGGCGTGCTGCAGTGCGACACCTCTTTGGGGAGAAGTTTTACATGGCATAGTACCTCACAAATGTTACCAGCATTAGGAGGGGAAAACCACCGCTGAAATTTTTTTTTTTTCCAGACGGAGCTATAGGTCTGAAATTTGGCGTGCAGTTACAAGAAATAAATGTATAATGGGTGACTAAA
This sequence comes from Stomoxys calcitrans, assembly GCF_963082655.1. Taxonomy (NCBI): domain Eukaryota; kingdom Metazoa; phylum Arthropoda; class Insecta; order Diptera; family Muscidae; genus Stomoxys; species Stomoxys calcitrans. Next base: position 79,106,396 of record NC_081554.1, read on the forward strand.
TTATCCATTCAAAATTCGTACATTTTGGTACCAAAAAGTGCAAAATTGGTACTAAAACATACAATATGGTACTTTCTTTACAAATTTAGCTAAAGTACTCAAAATTGCAATTCATTTATACCTTGACAATATATATTGGGCGACTTTATGATTTTTTCGATGTATTATTATTTTTGGTACTATTCGGTAATTACATTACAGAAGGGGACCGACTTCTGAAATTAAAACTGAAATGAACTGAGTGCCCACCTAGGCTTTTGGAAGTCCTACACTAAAAGCGGGGTATCAAAAACGGTGGTAGCGAAGCGGACCACCGGGATGCGAAGCGGACCACCGGGATGCTTGTGTATGTATATAGTCACAAATAAATATTCGGAAGTGTTGCACAATTTTTGACAAAATTAATCAACCCCATCTTTTGCTGTTCAAGCAAAACCTGTTTGCTTTCCCTTTTATATGGTATGTACTTTTGTATGTGTATTCTTGAGAAACGAGAATAAATTTTTAATTTAACACAAATCGGTTATTTCAAAAGCCAACTGCTTATTTCATTTAACAATATCTAACTGCCAACTTCTGCATAGTCCCTGTGGAGAAATATCCCTTTCGTGGGTGTCGATGTCTCTTAATCCCTCACAAAGGAAAAGTTAATGTACACAGAAACTTTCAATCTAAATATTATTCCGGCAAATGCTTAACAGCAGACAAATCTGCCAACCCATGTACTCCAGGGCCGCTTCCTCTCACCTACATATGGCTGCCGCAATGGCAACACAAAAAGTTCGCCAGGGTATGTAAATATAACATATTAGATGAACCTGTCTATATGTGTAGAGGCATGTGAGCACATACACTCGTCTAATGACATATGCACCTACTTTATAGATATACATTTTACGTAAATACATTAGAGTGTCCCAAAAAACACATTCTCTTAATTTTTTTCCCTCTTGATTTCAATTAGCAAAATACGAAATATTATAGCGATGGACAGACAGACATGGCAAGGCAAATCAAGAGGAATTTCTGAGTTGAACCTTACAGTTTATCACAACCACATTAGTGGTGCAGTTCACAGTTGTGTTTTTGTAATAAATTCCATGTTGCCTTTGTAAACCAATTTTATGCTAGGACCTTACATACTAAACTGGATTGCTTAGAAAGCACTACATCCAACTTTGGCAAGGGTTAGCGTCAACCGATCGCCATTATATTTCGTATTCTGCTTATTGGTATCAAAAGGAAAAACACGTTATAGGGTATGCGTTTCTCTATTTGGAAAAAAGTAACACTTTTTATAGCATGGGACGGTCTAATATACACATTAAACGTTTGTTTTTGTTCGCCAACACGGAAGTGAAACGACCCATATTCCATTGTGGGCAACATCACCATTTATATTCACATCGGCATCATCGGCTCCATCAACACAAGTGCGAGTATCCTTCACTGTTTTTGGTTTTCAGTTTCGTTTCCTCCGCATGTTTCATCGTTTCCCGCTGCTTTTGCAGTACGCTTTTTCCTGTTTGGCATTGTCTCATTCCGACTAGGCTGGTCGAACTTAATGGAGGGGTAAACTTTTTTCTATATGAGGTTCCATGTGATGCCAACAAATTGGGCCATATGAGTGAAAGGCTGCCAACCATGCCAACAGCCCAGCCTGGCTGCACGCCGCCTTCCCACACGGCCACACAATGTAAACCAATATGAGCGATTATATTGAAGTGGTGGAGAAGTGGTTAAGGATACTTCGGTTTGCTCCTATTGCTCTCCACTGCGATTGGGGGGTGTAGATATCAAATACTAATTTGAATATGGTCTTCATAAAGCGCCGTTGAAATAACGTTCGCTTATGCTATGGAAAGTGTTTTATAGAAATGGAAACAATGAAAATTAGGCAGCATTTGTTTATTTATAAACGACAATGGCCAAGGGGAAACCCTCTCACGCCTACGCATTTGCTAAGTTTGAAGTAATCAGCGATTATTTTTAGTTATATGGGGCAGCGTATACAAATTATAACTAAAGAGGAGCCCTCTGTTATAGGATGGAGTGTATATTCATTTTGTTATTTCGCTTGCCTCCTATAGCTGCCCATGAAGCAAATTCGAAACACTTGTAATTATGGGAACAATATTAAATTATAGACTTATTCTAGGCACACGTTCAGCCCATCCCCAAAAAAGGTGGGGCGAACCCTGAGAATTATTGGCCAATTGCGATATGCTCCGCGCTCTCCAAGGTTATGGAGAGTATGGTTAACCATCATCTTGTCAGATACTTAGAGTCCAATGGCTTTCTTGGCGACAGACAGAAATCGCTCTACGGGAGACCTAATGGCATTTTTATAGGAACCAATTTGGTGAGAGTAAGGTCGGGGCTCTGAATATCTCCAAGGCATTTGATAGGGTCTGGCACGGTGCACTTTTATCAAAGCTTATCGCTTTTGGAGTCGGTAATAACTTCATTTGATTTATATCGAGCTACTTTTCAAGTTGTTGTAGATGGCTTCTCATCAGATAAGTATACAGGCAGGTGTGCCACAAGGCTCTGTCTTTTCCCCTTCCCCTTGCCCTTTTCTTATTTTCATTGACGATCTATTGGGACAGATTTCGAATCCAGTCTACTCATTTGCCGATGACAGTAGTCTGTGCCATTCATATTAATTCGACCATAGACCCAGTCCTCAAGAAATTGTGTACAGGAGGCATATTATGGATGAGACGATCTTCCACGATTTGTTAGCCATTTTCGAGAGGGGTAGAATGAACAGAGAAGACTTTACCGCCCAGAAGACTCAGTGCTGTTTTTTGTCTCACAAGCGATTCACGGACCCACTACAATCGTCGATATCTATCGACGGTATAGATATTGAACAGTCAGATGCTCTTGATGTTCTGGGCATGAAGATACAATGTGATGTCCGTTGGTCAAAACATGTATTCGAAGTGTCGAAAGAAGCATTCAAGTGTTTGGGTTTTCTTAAGCGGTGCAAGAAATATTTCACCTCGTCTGATCTTCTCAATATCTACACTACCTACATCAGGCCGAGAATGAAATATAACTCTCATATATGGGCAGGAGCTCCAAAATCATCCTGGAAGCTACTTGACCGAGTTCAGCGGAGAGCGATGGTGTTGATCGGGGACAGTAGGGTATCCAACTCTATTGCTTCTTTTGAACATCGTCGGAATGTGGGTAGCGTTGTATTGCTCTATCGTTATTTTCATGGAGTATGTTATAGGGATATTCGTCATCTTATCCCTGACGTTAGCATGTTCACCAGGAATACAAGACTTGCCAGGAACTCACACCCGTTTGTAATTAGCCAATCAATTACAAACGGGTGTGAGTTCGACCGAAACTTCAACAAATCTAAGAGAATTATATCCTAGGAATTTAACAAAGTGAGCTTAA
>NC_081554.1:80050916-80113063 GCF_963082655.1 Stomoxys calcitrans
ACAAAGTTCTAATGATGAGATTTGTTGTAACGGCCCTCCCAATTCACTTGGATATCCTATCGTTAACACAATAATTTTCTCTAAGTCGGCAATCAAATGCTCCTAATTAAATCTCAAAACAACCTGAAAATATTCCAATTTCTGGTTCTGCCAGATATTCTACCCAAAACAGAAAAAAAATTTTCCTTAATTTGTGCGTCATTTCTTTTGGCCTGCTAGTTGGGTGTGGGGTGTGTACACCTACGCAAGGCTGCCAGCCAAATGTTCAGCAATTTCTTGGGCTCCTTTTAATGGTCTTCTTATGAAGTGAAATCCTTGCATATCCACGCAAACGAAAAGCTAGACCACAAACAGGGGATAAGCACAATTGTTAAGAGTTTCTTTATTTGGCAAAACAATTTTTTTTATTTTATTTTATTACTTTACTTTTTCCTTTACTTTGGCCCATACCTTTGGCTAGAACTTTTGATACTTATTTGGATATTTCGCACGTCTAGTGACTACAAATTGCCCCAAAAGTACAAGACATGTTTCTTGAGTTCGGGCATAAAAAGCAACTCACAGCTTTGGGCTGTGAGGGAGGTGTAATCAGTGTGGTGTACACTTGTACACCAAGTGTTTTTGTTTTAGCCACCTGACGCCTTATTTGAATACCAGTAACATAGTTTAGGCGTACAACATTTTTGAGCCCAAATTTAGATCCAACTTACTTTCGTATTAATAACAGCTTTATTAATATATTCTTAAAGTAAATACTTTAAATGATCATGGCTAAGTGTACCTGAAATTAAACAAAAAAAAATTTTGTTAGTTCAAAATTTTTTATTTTTTTTGCAATTTTTAGAGAAAGTGAAAAACATAATATTTTTACGCCCTCTACATTGACCGATTTGAACCATACTTAGCGCAGTATGTTGAAGGTCATGGGAGAAACCATTGTACAAAATTTCAGCCAAATCGGATGAAAATTGTGCGCTCTATTGGCTCATGAAGTCAAGATCCAAGATTGGTTTATATGGCAGCTATATCAGGTTATGAACCGATTTGAATCACACTTCACAGAATTGTTGGAAGTGATATCAAAACACCACTTGCAAAATTTCAGTCAAATCGGACGAGAATTGCGCCATCTATAGGCTGATGAAGTCAAGACCCAAGTTCGGTTTATCTGACAGCTATATCAAAACATGGACCGATTTGACCCATTTACAATCCCAACCGACCTACACTAATAAAAAGTATTTGTGCATAATTTCAAGCGGCTAGCTTTACTCCTTCGAAAGTTAGCGTGCTTTCGACAGACAGACGGAAAGACGGACGGAGGACAGACGGACGGAGGACAGACGGACGGAGGACAGACGGACGGAGGACAGACGGACGGAGGACAGACGGACGGAGGACAGACGGACGGAGGACAGACGGACGGAGGACAGACGGACGGAGGACAGACGGACGGAGGACAGACGGACGGAGGACAGACGGACGGAGGACAGACGGACGGAGGACAGACGGACGGAGGACAGACGGACGGAGGACAGACGGACGGAGGACAGACGGATGGAGGACAGACGGACGGAGGACAGACGGACGGAGGACAGACGGACGGAGGACAGACGGACGGAGGACGGACGGACGGACGGACGGACGGACGAACGGACAGACGGACGAAAGACAGACGGACGGAGGACAGACGGACGGAGGACAGACGGACGGAGGACAGACGGACGGAGGACAGACGGACGGAGGACAGACGGACGGAGGACAGACGGACGGAGGACAGACGGACGGAGGACAGACGGACGGAGGACAGACGGACGGAGGACAGACGGACGGAGGACAGATGGATGGAGGACAGACGGACGGAGAACAGACGGACGGAGGACAGACGGACGGAGGACAGACGGACGGAGGACAGCCAGACGGACGGACAGACGGACGGACAGACGGACGGACAGACGGATGGACAGACAGACGGACGGACGGACAGACGGACATGGCTAGATCGACTTAAAATGACATGACGATCAAGAATATATATACTTTATGGGGTCTCAGAGGCATATTTCGAGGTGTTACAAACAGAATGATGAAATTAGAATACCCTCATCCTATGGTCAAGGGTATAACAAGTGAAAGTTCGTCTGGTCCGAATCTAGGGAACCCAGCACCATGGATTCTGCTAAAAATTTATACAAACTAAACTTAGTTGGAGGGCATAATTTTATTCTTCATTTCAAACTTTTGTCAAACCAGCAAAGACGCCGAACGCCTGGGTTTAAATCTCGGCGTGAACATCAACAAAATTTTCAGTGGTGTATATCCCCTTACTAAGGTATCCTGCCGTGTTAAAACTTCTCTACCAAAAGGTGTCACAATACGGAACTCCATTCGGACTCGGCATAAAAAAAGGAAGCCCTTACCACTGAGCTTAAACTTTAATCAGACAGCATTATATGAGAGAAGTATCCCCTGTTCCTTAATGAAATGCTCATGGAAGGTTTAGTAGGATAATCGAGGGACCGGTTTATATAGGAGCTATATCATGTTAAATACTAATTTGGATCATACTTGGCACAGATTTTGGATTATTAAGTTAACCCATAAACGCCGTCCTACCGACCGTTTCGTTGTTCCACAATGTTGCATGCGCATTGATCCCCCACTGCCTTAACTCGGGCTGTGTCGACCCGAAAGGCTTCGGGTAAACCAAGTTTATTGCCGGCAGTCCTCTGGCCTTCATCGCCAAATCGTTTGCCGTTCAATTTCCCCTTACTCCGTTATGGCCCGGCACCGAAACTATGCGGAGTTTGCCATCTTCAGAGAAGGCGTTAATCTCTTTCTTGCACTGCAAGACTGTTGGTGACCTTACCGTCCTGGCTGTTTTTGCCCTTATGGCAGGACCGTACAGATCTGATCGCCCGGGTCTCCGCCTGCGGTCTAAAACAGATCTCAGTCCCTGGGTTCTCAATGTAAACCCCCAAGCCCACTCTGTCCTCTAGCTTTGATCCATCCGTGTAACATGAACATCCAGATGACAATACTAGGGTTCCGTCAATCCAAGACCGTGCTGATGGGAGCATTGCCTCGCACTCGACTTCATGGTTCATCTCAGGTATCCGATCGGAAACCTCTTCCCTTCCTTCCAGGTTTCCTATCGTCGCCTCGATTTTACCGCGATGGTCTAACCTGCTCCCATCCTTGATCCATTCTCTCATCACCTTAAGTCTCATAGCCGTAGTGGCTGCCTCACACTTAATCTGTTTGTCAATGGGTCGGATATCTGGAATAGTCTCCAGTGCCCTAGTGGGCGTGGTCCTCATCGCTCCGCCTATGCCAAGACAACATGTTCTCTGAACCTGTTGTATGGTCCTTATGTTGCACTTTTTCTCCATCGCAGTCCACCTAACTGCTGAGGCGTAAATATTGCTCTAATCACGCTCCTGTAGAGTCAGTGGATTATCCTAGGATTCAGGCCGCATTTCTACATAATGCCCAACATCTGTGAGCATTCTCAGTACGCTCCTGAATGTGACACTTCCAATTAAGTTTCCTGTCCATGATCACACCTAAATATTTGACCTTGTCAGATATCGAAAACGTCTTATTGAGGAAACGTGGTGCGTTAAATTGGCCCACCTTCGACTTCCTCGTGAACAGACATATTTCAGACTTCTCTGGGTTAACATTCAGACCCCTGAGTCTAGCCCAGTCATATGCCATATGCAAGATCCTTTCGGCCCTACTGCATAGCTCGTTCGGATCCTCTCTTAGAAGTATTATAACATCGCGTAGCAAACGGTTTCAAATTCCTCCTCAGTCAGCATCCGTAGTAGGTCATTTATGGTGGCCACCCATAGAAGTGGCTATAAAATGCCCCCCCTGTGGCGTGCCTTGAGCGACTTTCTCCCTTATATTTATGCCATGGTACACACAATTTACCCACCTGTTCCTTAGCATATGGTTTATCCAGTCTCTAAGGACCGGGTCCACCCGGTACTGGTCTAAGGTTTGGATCAGTGTGTCGGTCCGCACATTGTTAAAAGCCCCCTCGATGTCAATGCATACCGCCAGTGTGTACGTTTCGGCCTCGAAGGATTCTTCTATTTTATGCACAACCTCGTGCAGGGCAGTCTCCACCGACCTTCCCTTGACATAGGCATGCTGTTTGTATTTAAGCAGTTCGCTGGATGTCATACTCTATATCATGGTGTCCACAATAAGTTCCATGGTTTTGGATAGGAAGGATGTAAGGTCTGTAGGCCTTTTGTGTCGCATAACTTGACTTGCCTCGCTATGGGTTCATAAATTATATAGAAATGTGGTTGATACATATGTCCAAAGTGGTGGGCATCCATCCGCCCTGTCAAACTAAACGCCTTTTTATATCCACCGTCATAGGATGGGTGTATACTACTAATTAAGGCATTCCGTTTGTAACACCTCAAAATACTGACCAGAGACCCTTGATCGTCTTGATATTCTAAGTCAATCTAGCCATGTCCTGTCGTCCGCCTGTCTGTCCGTCCATCTGTCAATCCGTCAATTCCTATGTCGAAATCACGATATCGTTTGAAAGAATAAAGACTTCTTGAGCCCCTTGAAACCTTAATTGTCATCTAATTTGGCTGATATTTGGCACAAGAATTTGGGCTCTGACTTCCAATATCAGTACCTAGTATGTTTCGAATCGGTCTATAATCTGATATAGCCCCCATATAAACCTAATAAAAACTATCCCCGGATTTGACTCCAGAAGTCAAATCCGGGGATAGTTTTTGGCTCATTTGATTTGGCTGAAATTCGCCACATAAACTTCTGTTCTGACCTCCAATATCAGTGCGGAGTATGATCCGAATAGGTCTATCTGATATAGCCCTCATAAAAATCTATTCCCAGACTTGAGTTCTTGAGCCCCTAGAAGCCTCCGTTTTCATTGATTTGGCTGCAATTTGGCACAAAAACTTCTCTTCTGACTTCGAATATCAGTGCCTGTCAATCGGTCAATAAACAAATATAGCCCCCATACAAACCTTTCACCGGATTTGACTTCTTGAGCTCCCAGAGGCCTCAATTCGCCTGATTTGGTTGAAATGTGACACAATGACTTCTGCTACGACTATCAGCATCCCTGTCAAGTCTAGTCCGAATCGGTCAATATACTGATATAAGCCTCTTAAATACCGATTCCCCGATATGACTACTTAAGACCATAGCAGCACTAGCCAATCAATTCCCAATTTGTTGAAGAATAATTAAAATACGAACTTCGTTAATAGGGTTCAGTAGTGGTACTACCCATATTTGGAATCTGACGAAAGGACTTACACCTGTACCGTCGATGTGATAACCAACTTTCCAGACCATACCTGACGATTAAAGAAACTCTACAAGTTGCTAATTTTGGTACACTCGCCGAGACAAACAGTTATAGTGCCTAGAAAGACAACTAACACAGACAAAATAAATGTCTTGACATTGGATTAGAATGTTACAAAAACAACTTCAACATTGGCATCAACGTCCTCGCTACAACAACAATGCCATGCAACATTCAGTAACCATTGTAGCTTTTACTCCATTTTCCCCCATTCGCATATCCTTTTGGTGGGTGTTTGGAAATGCCTGTCTCAACAGAAAACATGGGACAACGAAGGCGAGGACGACCTAGCAACAATGGCGTCGTAACTGTTGCTTGATGATGGTCCCACCTCCAAACAAAGGTGTAGCATAAATTTTATGGCGCGACAGTTCAACCTATTTTATGGCCTATAACTCTAAATAACACATTTACAACGATAACAACAATGTTTGGAGCAACACCTACATTCTCAGCCGCCCGCAAGCATGCAAGCATACAAGCCTCGAAGCGCAAACCTACTTTTCTCCATACGTTCATCGTCATGGCTCCATAAAATATGGAACATGTTGTTAAACAAGTCAATTATTTAATAAGATATTCGATTATTTTAACCTACAAAGCTGCCCCTACCATTAATTTGTAGTTGCTGTGGCCAAGAATTTATTTACTTTCATAATGGACTACAAGCTATGCCACATACGTATGCCGGAGTAATGACACAGCCCAGTTACTGCAAGTGACATGGCAAAGTGTTTATAAACATTGTATGTAAGTCAACTCCTTCCATTTGAGTCAATCAATCACATGCCAATGTAGGCCAGCACATGCTAACATCCGCTCCTGGTGGAATGGAGAAATTACAAACATTTTTCAATTTCTGTGAGCAGAAAATGTCATAAGAAAATATTCTGCATGTTGCAGTTCATAGTCAAAGCGAGTAATTAATTTAAAACTTTAAGCCACGTGCTGAATATATTTCTAGGCAAATTACCGATTAATTGGGGGCCAAGTCTGACGGACTCTATTAGACGTCATAACTCAAACAAAAATTATGCAACGTCATATAACACGTATGAGGTTTCGGATAACAGTGTACTTTTGACAGGCGGACAGAAGGACGGGCATCTCTATACAGAATTTGAATACCAAAGTCTTAAATCAATATTTGAGGTCTAGCAGCGGAAAGACGCAATTGAGTACACTGAGAAAAGTTGACCCAAGTTTAAGATATTTCTTTACTCGTAGGATTTTAGCAATGAAAACGAGCGAAAGAACCGAAACTTTAAAATAAAGATGCCACCTTTAAATTTAACTTCTTATTCACTAACGGACATGACCATACGCTTCACATTTTGATCGCTGATTGCCACCATAGCGTGGTAGGAAATTTTTCAGCGGTGGTTGTCCTCTCCTAATGCTGGCGACATATGTGAGGTATTTTGTCTTCACATTTTTATCGCAAATTGCCACCGTAGCGCAGAGGTAAGCATGCCCGCCTATGACGCTGAACGGCCGAGTTCGAATCCTGGTAGAAAATTTTTCAGCGGTGGTTATCCCCTCCTAATACTGGAGACATTTGTGGGGTACTTTGTCATGTAAAAATTTCTCCCCAAAGAGATGTCGCTCTGCGACACGCCTTTCGGACTCGGCCATAAAATGGAGGTCCCTTATCATTGAGCTTAAAATTAAATCGGACAGCACTCATTGATTAGTGAGAAGTTTGTCCCAGTTCCTTAATGGAATGTTCATGGAGAAATTTGCATTTTTGATTGATGCTTATTTTACTTCTTGATGAATATCCAATTATTATTTAAAACTTGCCGAACCGGGCCCGCTCCGCTGCGCCTTCTTTAACTCTGTAATATCTTTTCAGGGTGGGGGCACCCGGACACTTCGCCCTAAATGCGGATATCGAATTCGTGCCATTGTAGCCTATGACGCTGAATGGGGTTCCTGGTGTTTTTAAAAATTAGGGTAATAAGAAATGCTTTTTAGGGGAGGGATGGGACCTCAGACATTTTGACTCAAATATGGATATCAAATTCGTGCTGCACTTCCAAATCACTTTAATTTGAGCCCCATATTGCCATGGCCGGTAAATATGAACCGTTTGGAGGGTGTTTTGGGGTTGGGGCGGCCACCGGCACTTTGAACTGTAAATAGATATCAAATTCGTTCTTTGTTCCCAACGGATATGAAGTTCAGTTTAGGGTGTGATTTAGGACGTACCCCAAAACACTTGGCTCCAAAATTGGATACCAAATTCGTTTTCTACTCTCAAATACCTTTCATTTGAGTCCCATATTATCATAATGGGTCAAATAACCCGTTTGACGTATCTTTAGGAGGAAAAGCGCCACCTAGACTTGAAAGCAAATTTTACTGTCATATTCGTAATCTACACCCAAATACCTTTCATTGACATAAACTTCGAATATATCTGTTTAGAGGAGTTTTGGGATTAGGGGCCCGCTAAGTACTTGGACCCAAATTTCAATACTCGTTTTCTGGTCTCCAATGTTCGTTTTCTGGTCTCCAATACCTTTCATTTGATACCCTTGTTGTGCCCATCGTACCACTTTCGGATATGGGTGACGTTTTTAAGGTAAGGGGGAGAGTCCGCCTCTACCTGATATCTAAAAATTTTATAGGCTATGTTTCCTTCCAAACAAACGTACATAATCTATGAACATTGTAAGAAAATCGGTTCAGCCAAGTATCATATAGTCATAATGGGTGTAATGGCGCTTTAGAGGGGTGGCTTGACTCCCTATATTTCGATCTGATTTTATATGCCAGATTCGAAATCTACTCCCGAATACCTTTCATTTGAGCCCCATATTGAAACGAACGTCCAACGTCTGTTTGGGGTAGTTTTGGGGTTGGGCGGCCCGAAGGGTACTTAGACTCAAATTTTAATACCATATTCGTATTCTACTCTCCAATATCATTCATTTGATACCTATATTGCCTCGATCGGTCCACTTTTGATTTTGGGTTTTGTTTTTCGCATAAAGGGGACGGTCCGTCCCCCGTCCGATATTGAAAAATTCGAGAAAATCGGTTCTGCCGTTTTTCAGTCTATACGGAACAAACAAACCGAGTCCCATATATCCGTGATTAGCCCATTGTGCCCATTTTAGGCATTTTTGTGGGGCTGGGCTGACCCCCTATACATAGACATGAATTTCTTTGCCTTATTCGTAATCTACTCCCGAATACTTTTCATTTGAGTCCAATACTGTCATGATCGTCAAATAAACTTATTTTAATGAGTTTTGGGGCTGGAGCGGCCCCGCCTGTACTTAGACTCAACTTTTTTTTAGGAAATTCATACTCTACTCTTGAATAGCTTTCATTTGAATCGCATATTATCCCGATATCCAAAATTTATATAGCCTATGTTTCCTTCCAGACCAACCTACACAATCTGTGAAAACTTCAAGATTATCGGTTCAGCCGTTTTTGAGACTATATGGAACAAACAAACAAACAAGATTGCGCCCTCTACACGCACAAGAAGTCAAGATCCCAGATCGGTTTATATGGCAGCTATATTAGGTTATGGACCGATTAAGACCATATTTAGTAAAGTTGTTGGAAGTCATATCAAAACACCTCATGCGCCAAATCGCATTAAAATTGCGCCCTCTAGTGGCTCAAGAAGTCAAGATCCAAGATCGGTTTATATGGCAGCAATATCAAAATATGGACCGATGTGGCCCATTTACAGTCCCAAACGACCTATACTAATGGAAAGTATTTGTGAATAATTTCAAGCAGCTAGCTTTACTCCTTCGGAGCGGCTAGCTTTACTCCTTCGACACACTGACAGACAGACAGACGGACGGATATGGGTAAATCGACATAAAATGTCATGTCGATCAAAAATATATGTGGAGTCTTAGACAAATATTTCGAGGTATTAAAAACGGAATGACTAGATTAGTATACCCCCATCCTATAGTGGTGGGTATACAAATTTTGAAGTTGAAAGGCGCGGATTAGGATTTTATTTTAGATATATGGTTTCTTCGGAGAAACTTCTTAGAATCGTATATAGTTTATGTTTTTGCTTTACGACTTTCCACTTTTTTTCATCCATACAAATCAACCCGGCCTAATATATATACTTTATGGGGTCTTAGATGAATATCTCGAGGTGTTACAAACAAAATGATGAAATAAGTGTAGCCCCATCCTAAGGTGGAACTTAACATTTAAAGAGACTCCTATATGTTATTCTATTTTATACCCACCACCGAAGGAAGGGGGCATATTCAATTTGTCATTCCGTTTGCAGCACATCGAAATATCCATTTCCGACCCTATAAAGTATATATATTCTTGATCGTCGTAAAAATCTAAGACGATCTAGTCATGTCCGTCTGCCTGTCTGTTCAAATCAGGCTACAGTCTTGAAAAACAGACTTAAACTTTGCACAGAGTCTTTTCTTGTCCATTAGCAGGTTAAGTTCCCAGATGGGCTATATCGGTCTATATCTTGATATAGCCCTCATATAGACCGATTCGCCGATTTAGGGTCTTAGACCAATAAAACCCAAATTTATTACATGAGTTTGCTGAAATTCAGGACAGTGAGTTGCGTTAGGCTAGTCGTTATCCTTAGTCAATTTGGTCTCGATCGGTCCAGATTTAGTTATAGCTGCCATATAGACCGATCTCTCGATTTAAGCTTTTGAGCCCATAAAAGGCGCATTTATTGTCCGATATCGCCGATATTTGGTAAAGTGAGTTGTGTTAGGTCCCTCGACATCTTTCTGCGATTTGTCCTAGATCGGTCCAGATTTGGATATAGCTGCCATGTAGACCGATCTCTCGATTTAAAGTCTTGAGTCCATAAAATGCCCATTTATTGTCCGATTTCGCCGAAATTTGGGACAGTCTGTTGTGTTAGGCCTTTAGATATACTTCTTCAATTTGGCCTAGATCGGTCCAGATTTGGGTATAGCTGTCATATAGGCTAATCTCTCGATTTAAGGTTTTGGGCCCATTAAAGGCGCATTTATTGTCCGATGTCATCGAAATTGGGGACAGTGAGTTGTATTAGGCCCTTCGATATTCTTCTTCAATTTGGCCAAGATCGGTCCAAATTTGGATATAGCTGCCATATTGACCGATCTATCGATATAAGGTCTTGGGCCCATAAAGGGCGCAATTTCCGATTTTGCCGAAATTTGTGACAGTGAGTTGTGTTAGGCTCTTCGATATCCCTCTTCAGTTTGACTCAGATCGGTCCAGATTTGGAAATAGCTGCCATACACACCGATCTCTCGATTTAAAGTTTTGGGCCCATAAAAGGCAAATTTATTGTCCGATGTCGCCTAAATTTGAGACAGTGAGTTGTGTTAGGCCCTTCAATATCTGTTTGCAATTTGGCTCAGATCGGTCCAAATTTGCATATAGACCGATCTCTTGATGTAAGGTCTTGGGCCTATAAAAGTCGCATTTATTGTCCGATTTCGCCGAAATTTTGGACAGTGAATAGTGTTAGGCCCTTCGACATCCCTCTTTAACTTGGCTCAGATCGATTCAGATTTGAATATAACTGCCATATAGACCGATATCTCGATTTGAGGTCTGGGCCCCATAAAATGTGCATTTATAATCCGATTTCGCTGAAATTCGACACATAGACTTATGTTAGGCTTTTCGATATCTGTGTTCTACATGGTTCAGATCGGTCTGAATTTGGATATGGCTGCCAAAAAGACCAAAATTGAACAGTAGCTTGTATTTATTAGACCACTCACTGTCTGTGCCGAATTTCATCCAAATCGAACCATATTTCGATATAGCTGCTATGGGGGAATAAATTATGCATTCTTCACCCGATTATGACGAAAGGTGGTTTACATATATACCCAAGGTGGTGGGTATTTAAAGTTCAGCCTGGCCGAAATTAAAGCCTTTTTACTTGATACTTGTTAGAATTAATAGTCCGTTTTCCTGTCCCAGGTATTTTGCGCTTTCAATAAATGGAAAATTCTCTCCACGCAAGTGGACAGGTGGCCCGTTTGTACCTTGTATCTCCTGCTTAAACGAAAAACTTTTTTAGACAGATTTACGTCTATATCGCTTTCATCAGCCCACTTTGCTATCGTATGTAGTGCGTCCTAACCAACGATGTCTCTTATAGTGTTATGAATCTTCCCCTTAATCCCAATAGGAACATCATTAGCATAGGCTACCACAATATTATTCTTGACTCAGATA
Organism: Stomoxys calcitrans; assembly: GCF_963082655.1. Classification (NCBI taxonomy): domain Eukaryota; kingdom Metazoa; phylum Arthropoda; class Insecta; order Diptera; family Muscidae; genus Stomoxys; species Stomoxys calcitrans. Next base: position 80,062,513 of record NC_081554.1, read on the forward strand.
TAATTTCTTGTACAATCCCTGGGGATTCACCAACTTACAATTTGGTTATTGAATATCTTTTCATGTTTCATAAATAGTACAACTATTGGGTTGCCCTAAAAGTAATTGCGGATTTTTCATATAGTCGGCGTAGACAAATTTTTTCACAGCTTGTGACTCTGTAATTGCATTCTTTCTTCTGTCAGTTATCAGTTGTTACTTTTAGCTTGCTTTAGAAACAAAGTATATTTAATTAAAGTTCATTCTAAGTTTTATTAAAAAAGCATTTACTTTCTTTTAAAATTTTTTTGGCCAACCCAATAGTATACGACAATGAGTCCAAGTATTTTATCAATTACTATGAACAACTATTTTTTAACCACATAGGCCCTTTGAACGATATTAGCCAAATTAAGTTATTATTTAGACCCTAGCAGGGGTTGGTCGTTGCTACCCAACACACGTTCATTCATAATAAGTTTTATATGCTGCCACTAAATTGGGTAAATAGTTGTGGGGAAACAACACATTCCAATTTAAATCAATGTGACACCCATACACCAGCCAGTACCATTGCATATGGTTAGGCACAAATCCAAAAGCTCTAAGCAAATATAGCCTATTTGTTGGTTGGGGGGTGGGACACTCTTGAAATGACAGAAAGTCTAAGGATCTCTGTTGTCGACAAACTCTAATTGGATTGACATATTTAAAAGGCTACAAAAGCACCAAAACACAAATAACAAGCAGAATAAGCCATTTCATAGGTCCTAAATATGTGTGAATGCTAAGAGCTTCAAAGGAAATTGGATAATGCCAACGAGTGAGTGTATGTTTGCGTTTGCTTTGGCTTTGAGCAGCCACTTTGCCAGCCGAACCCCAGCCATCAAGCCACCATTAGAACTCCCGGCTAAAGAAGAAGAAAAGAACACATTTTGCATGGAGCTACAAAATGTTATTACTACGGATTAGGGTTATGACACCCCTGCTTCTTTCTTGGAGTGCGGTTGTATTCTCCTTGGCTGTGATTTCACAGAAATGGCATCTCTCACCGCCATCCTTCAACACTTCTTGTTTGTGTTACCCATTTACATTTCGTGTTTTTTTTCTCCTTTTTTTGTAGGTAATAGCGAGGGTAATTTTTGCTGTGAATAGCTGTTGTATAAAATTATATTTTATGTTCCTTTTATGTTGTAAACTTAACAATACAACCAACCGGAGTTCTCAAGAGAGTGGTGGGGATTTTTGGGAAGCCGTCACCCATCTCACAGGGATTCTTGGGTATTGCCTTGGTACATTGGAAGAACTAAGGATTCATAGACCTTTGGTATTTACAACTCATTGCGGCTGATTATAAGTCATTATCATTACTGATGATGATGGCAGAAAATGTATGCATGTGACTGTGTTTGTAGCATATGCATATGTGTTGGTTTAATAACACACATTATCACCCATTTTGTCATAAAGCAGAGTGACAATTTTTATGCCCTTCAACATAGAATGAAAAAGAGACTTTGTTTCGCTTCCTTGTGCTGTTAACACTGAAATTATTAAATTTAAATTCTGCCCTTTTTAAAATTTTCGACATTTTTGCAGAAGTTTAAAAGATTGAAAAGTAAATGAATGCAGAATGTGGTATGAAATCTTAAACCTTAAGAAAAATTGGCTCACAACCATGAGGTTTCAAGAATGTTGTAAGCCCAGATTGAAATTTTGATTAGAAACAAGTAAAATCGTGCTAAGTTCGGCCCGGCCGAATCTTATATACCCCATGGATCAAATTTGTCGAGTTCTTTACCCGGTATCTCTGTTATGCGGTTTCAGACAATATTTGACACATATGTTAAAGGTCATGACAGAAAACGTTGTACAAAATTTCAGCCAAATTGGATCCCAGATCGGTTTCTATGACAGCTATATCAAGTTATGGAACGATTTCAACCATACTTAGTGCAGTTTTTGGAAGTCATAACTAAACACGTCAACCCAAATTTCAGCCAAATCAAATAGGAATTGCGCCCTCTAAAGGCTCAAGAAGTCAAGACCCAAGATCGGTTTATATGGCAGCTATATGAAAGCATGGACCGATATGGCTCATTTATAACCCCAATCGACTTACACTAATAAGAAATATTCTTGCAAAATTTCAAGTGGCTAGCTTTACTTCTTCAAAAGTTAGCGTGCTTTCAACAGACAGACGGACAGACGGGCGGACTTGGCTAGATCGATCGATCATTACGATCAATAATACTTTATGTGGTCTTAGATGAATATTTCGAGGAGTTACAAACAGAATGACGACATTAGTATAACCCCATCCTATGGTGGAGGGTATAAAAACATTTTTTAACCGTTGCAATACTATCTATCAACATTAATGAACCCGGCACGTGATAGCTGTGAGCACCACACAAGCTAAAGTATTGAGGTCCGATTTGTGTGGTGTTCATTGTTGCCACGAGAAGCTTAGCTGCGAGCCACCGTGCCTCTCAGTGAGAGGCCGGGCACTGGCTCTTGCACAAATACTGAGTGCCTATGATGCTCGATATGACAAGACGAATTATTGGCGCCTTTAAATAACCAATGGCCACCGTATTCCCCCGGCGATCGATCCTTTGGACCGGAACGAGCTTGCTCATACAGGAGCCTAACGAGGATCGCCACCTCCACATGAAAATGTGGCTACATCAACCATTAATGATTATTGCAAATGTAAATTTGCCCATTACCATTCTATTAAGGAACAGCGATGATACTTCTCTCATAACAATAAGTGCTATCTAATACAAATTTAAGCTCAACGATAAGGGACCTCATTTTTGTTGCCGAAACCGAACGGCTTGCCGTAGAGCGTAAAAATTTTTCACAAAAACTAGAGGTGCAGTATTACTAGCTGGGTTCCCTATGTATGGCACACGATTTAGAGAATAACCCCACAAGCCTTAATTTGCTGGTTGAAGCAGCTTTTGCAGAGAAAAAGAGCCTCATTGTAGGAAATTATGCAAATGTGCATCACCAGATATGGTGAAGTTCGAATATCATCGAAAGGGGGTGAGCTACGTATAGAATATATTAAAAGTTACAATTTGGCGATTTGTAAAAAAGAGAATAAATCGACCTTTATCAATAGGAACACCCTGCCTGTTTCGTCTTTGGTTAGAAGACTTTTCCACCATATTAGGCTTCAAGGGTCGTGCGTTGATATGTTGTATTTGAATCGTATTAATAGCGAAAACGCATTTATGATACAATTACCGCATTAACCACGCTCGACAACCCTGTCTATTAGCTGTACTTTTTCCCAATTTTTGTGTAATGACAGACATTCTTTCTGTGGCAAATTACACTTCTTGCATACTACACATGATTTTGTGTATCATCAGTAATCAGCCCTGCCAAATTTTAAGTTAATCGGGCAACAAATGGCAATGTTATAGCAATATTAGTCCAAATCGGACGAACACATATATGGGAGCTATATGCAAATCTGTATCGATTTTTTCCAATTTCAATAGGCTTCGTTCATGGTCGAATAACATGCCTGTACCCAGTTTGAAGATGATCGGATGAAAATTGCGACCAGTACTTTGTACAAAAATTAACATGAAAAAATAGATGGACCGACCGTTATTCTTATCAGAGATATATATTCAGGAAGCCCTACTCACCATAGCGAAGTGGTCTACCGAAAGTTATCTAGGTTATCCTTTCAGCAAGAGATACAAGTTCCATAAACTAGCGCCTATCTCCTTGGGAGGAGAGAATTTTTCATTCATTAAAAACGCAAAATACCTGGGTGTTTTCCTGGACAGGAAATTGAACTTCATTTCCAACATTTAGGAAAGGACAAGAAAGGCAGTTCTTGTCCTATTAACCTGCAAGAGAGCCATTGGGTATATACTGCAGTTGTCAGACCTTTAATGCTATATGTTGTTGTGGCCTTATTTACCAACTTAGACCATAAAAGTCATAACAAAACACTACATGCACAATTCCAGCCAAATCGGACAAAATTGCGGCTTCCAGGGGCACAAGAAGTCAAATCAGAAGATCGGTTTATATGGGAGCTATATCAGTTTATAGACCAATTTGAACCTAACTTGGCACAAAGTGTTAGCATAACACTATGTGCAAAATTTCAGCCAAATCGGATGAAATTGCGGCTCCCAGGGGCTCAAGAAGACAAATCGGGAGATCGGTATATATGGGAGCTATTTTAAGTTATAAACCGTACTTGACGCAGTTGTTGGAAGTCATAAGTGAACACTATGTGCAAAATGTCATCCAAATCGGACGAAATTTGTGGCTCCCAGGGGCTCAAGAAGTCAAATCGGGAGATCTATATCAGTTTAAAGACCAATTTGGACCGAACTTTGCACAGTTGTTGGAAGTCTTAAGAAAGCACTATGTGCAAAATCTCAGCCAGATCGGACTAAATGTATGACTTCCAGGGGCTGAAGAAATCCAATCGGGAGAAAGGTTTCTATGGGAGCTATATCTAAATCGTAACCGATATGGCCCAGTTGCAATCCCCAACGACCTACATCAATATTAAGTATCTGCGGAAATTTCATACGGTTAGCTTTACGCGTTCGACCGCTATCGTGATTTTGACAGACGGATGAACGGACATGGCTAGATCGAATCAGAAGGTCGAGAGTATATACTTTATGGGGTCGCAGATCAATGTTTCGAGGTGTTACAAACTGAATGACTAGGTTAGTATACCCCCATCCTATGGTAAAAAAGTATAGACGCAGAAAATCCACTCTTTTCACATTTTTTTATTATTTTCAAACTATAAAACTTTTAACTGAATTATCGTATGTTGACGCACGCTGCAGCAAGGTCATTGTAAATTCTGTCGCCAACAGAAATCAAGCATCAAAATGAAAATCGAACTACAATTGTTTTCGTAAATCGCAAAATATGAAGCCAGTCATAGCCAAACTTTCAACCGTCAAAAAAAGAATTTTGGAAATGGGACCATAAATGAAGATTTGCCAGCAATTTTAGGTTCTTGATAATAACTTAGCTCTAACCATTTCGAATTTCAAAGAGTTATCTCTATCAGATCTTAATAGCACATATATTTAAAAAAATTTTCGATTCTATCCCACTGTGCGAAGTGTGTGAGCTCGCATTGTCGTGGTGAACAATGACAAGTTTTCTCCTATTAGTTTTTTGAGTTTCACTAAAGATTTCAGGCAAACAAATTGTGGTGTACCATTCAGAATTGACCGACCTACGTTGGTTAAGAGGAACAGTTGCCGCATGGCCAGTTTTGTCAAAGAAACAGTCGACCGTTTGCTTCGAACAACTTTCTATTTTATTTTTTTCAACATTTCATTGCGCGAATCGTTACGAGCATTTATTTTAAGCAATAATCAATTTGCGTTCATGCAATAACGTTGCGTTCTGGTGGGAGAAATTCCCTAGCATGCCTCAATCGTACGATTTTAGGAGGTGATAACCACCGCTGAACGATTTGTCTGATGTTTTCGCCAGGATTTGAAACCAGACTTTCAGCTTCAAAAACGGAAATGCTAACCAATGGCGCTACCGTTGCCTTCCTTTTCCTCAAAACTTATATCGTACAGCACTGATTGATATATGAGATATTTGCCCCTGTTCCTTGATGTTCATGTTGCATCTTCGCAAAAGCATTGCAATGCCACACTCATTACTCCTTATCTTCCAGTATTTTAAAGTTCCGGCTTAAATTCTGTTGTGTATTTAAGTTTTATTTTATAATAATAATTGTTCCTACTCCTATTAAAACGCACATGAGGTAGAAACACCACAACCAAAATAACACCTGCGGGAAAATAAACAACTTTTACAACAAAGACCGCCCTGAAGGACCCTAAAGTTGTGTAAGCATTTTTCAAACACCGAAAAATCATTTGGAATTTAAATAAGCACAACTAAATCACTTTTTTCCGGCCAGGATTTTCAAATATCCTTGAAAGTTTTTGGGGTAGATTAAAAGGAGGAAGCAAAAATCAACCCACGAGGGCAAGGTAACGGAAGCCTCCACATAGGCCTATGTGCATGTATGTGTGTGTATGTGTATGTCGAACATTGATTGAATATTAAAAAAAAGAAACGAATGAACGTTTCATTCAATTTATTTTACCTACAAAAAACCTGCTACACTCATCGCTCGCTACTACACTGCGAAGAGAGGCCAAACAATGGGGCGAATACACAATGTAACGGACATAAAGGTAATGTATACGCCTATGTGTTCACACCAAAATGTGTGCGTATGTGTGAATGTGTGCGTTTGTTACATCTGGTTATTGTATTCGTTTCTACACAATGTGTGTCATGAAAACAAAACACAAAAACCCAAATCAAAAGGAAGTTAAAGCAGAAGAGGGGAAATCGCAGGAAAAGGGAGAAAAAGAAATCGAAAAGAGAATACAAAACACTGTTTCCAACACAGATATGGGTAGAATGGTCACGGTCAAGCAACAGTTACACACACTGCCCCACGAATACTATTGAATACCCTACATCTCCACTCACAACAAAAGAGAGCAAACCGAATGCACACGAATAGGAATGTCTACTTGTACAAAACTGTTGATAACATACGCCATGCACTAACACATACACCAGAAACTACTACTTTTGTCCACCTTCTGTGCACTGACCGACAATGCCCTAAGAGTGTTAAATCCTCCCACATATGGACGAGTACATCTTCTATCTTCCTCACTTCACTATCCCCGCAAAAGGTGTCTCGAGCTTTAACAAACGATTCGAAAATGTTGTTTTTGGTTGCCCTTATTGTCATCGCACGAACCTTCACAACCTAGACATGTGTGTGTGCGTGTGTAAAGGTTCTACAACAATGACATGCACATATGCTTTTGCTCCATTCACTAAATGGCAAATGAATTCATCCATGTTCGCATATGGTCACAGTAACAATTCAGCCAAAGAAAGGACATGTACTTAGGCGGTACTACTTTGTAGGTTTACAAAATTGAACATCATTACACTAGGTTGGCGCATTAAAGTTTTGAATGAAAAGTGGAAATGAATCCAGAACATAGCAACAATTGATCCGAGCTGTACAAAATGGGCTAAACCAAAGGCTTTCAGGAAAATATTTTTGTTGCCTATATCTTTTACACAGACTGTCAGGCTCTATCAGGCTATGAACCGATTTAGATCATATTAAGCACACATGTTGACGGTCGTAAGAGAAGTTGTGGTACAAAATTTCTGCCAAATCGGAGAGGCTCAAGAAATCTAATTGGAAGATCGGTTTATTTGAGAGCTATGTCAGGCTATGGACGAGTTCAGACCATATTTGGCCCGTTTATTGAAAGTCATAGGAGAAGTCTTGTGCAAAATTTCACCCAAATCATACAAGAACTGCGACCTCTAGGGGCTTAAGAAGTGTAACCGGGAATTCGGTTTATGTGGGAGCTATATCAGGTTTTGGATCTATTCAGGGCATATTTAACATGTATATTGGAGGTATTAAGAGAAGTCACCGTGACTGACACTATTTCACATCAAGTCTCTTCTATATTGTCTCCCTACCAACATGGGTTCCGGAAATCGAAATCGACGATAGCAAATATTTAAGAATTTACTTTTTTGGTCAACGATGGCTTTAGGGAATGCTACCAAACGGATACTATATATACCGATTTTAGTAAAGCATTTGATAAAGTCAACCACAACCTTCTGTTAAGAAAAATTGACCTTATTGGTTTCAGTCCATCTTTACTAAAGTGGATCAGGTCATATCTGACTGGACGTACTCAAAGAGTAAAATTTGGTACTGCAGTTTCCAAATCAATTGTTGTCTCTTCAGGTGTTCCACAGAGTAGTCATCTTTGTTTGTTTATAAACGATCTCCACTTTACTTTTATGCACTCGAATATTTTGATGTATGCAGATGATGTAAAGATCTTCAGTATGACGTTGATACTCTTTACGAATGGTGCAACCAGAATTTCCGCCAAAATAGATAAGAATTGCCCCCTTTAGTGGCTCAACAAATATGATCGGGAGATCGTTTTATATAAGAGCGATATAAGGCACATCTGTTGAACGTCATAGTACAAAATTTCAGCCAAATCGGATAAGAATTGCGCCCTATAGAGGCTCAAAAATCAATATCCGAGATCGATGGCAACCAGGGACGTAGCCAAAGGTGGAGGCTCATTTTTGTATTTTTGTGATTTTTAAGAATTTTTTAGCGACTAAAATTCTAAGAGACATAATTTTCCTCTGGCCCGGGCCCCACTAACTAAAATACTAAAATACCTACCAACGTAGGACACTTCGAAATATTCGTTTAAGACCCCATAATTCGTGATCGTCTCGACGTTCTGAGTCAATCTAGCCATGTCCGCGTAAATCCAGTCGCTTGAAATTTCGCACAGATACTAAATATTGATGTAGGTCGTTGGGGATTGCAAATGGGCCATACCGGTTCAGGTTTAGATATAGCTCTTATACAAACCGATCTGCCGATATGACTTCTTGAGCCCCTGGAAGCCACAATTTTTGTCTGATTTGACTGAAATTTTGCATATAGTGTTCGGTTAAGACTTTCAATAACTTTGTTTACTACGGTCCAAATCGGTCTATAACCTGAAATAGCTCCCATAGCATAGAACTTAGCACACTTTTACTTATTTTATTTGATGCATACATATACTGGCACAATTTGTATGAAATTTCAAGCATATAGCTTAAAAATTGACGGAGTTTTTATGAAAACACTGAAAAAATCAAGGAAAAATTTGGGTATTTTGAATTTAAACCAATCATACCTTATTAACGGTATATTTTTATACCCTCCACCATAAGATGGGGGGTATACTAATTTCGTCATTCTGTTTGTAACTACTCGAAATATTCGTCTGAGACCCCATAAAGTATATATATTCTTGATCGTCGCGACATTTTATGTCGATCTAGCCATGTCCGTCCGTCTGTCCGTCCGTCCGTCCGTCCGTCCGTCCGTCTGTCTGTCGAAAGCACGCTAACTTCCGAAGGAGTAAAGCTAGCCGCTTGAAATTTTTCACAAATACTTTTTATTAGTGTAGGTCGGTTGGTATTGTAAATGGGCCATATCGGTCCATGTTTTGATATAGCTGCCATATAAACCGATCTTGGGTCTTGACTTCTTGAGCCTCTAGAGTGCGCAATTCTTATCCGATTGAAATGAAATTTTGCACAACGTGTTTTGTTATTATATCCAACAACTGTGCCAAGTATGGTTCAAATCGGTCCATAACCTGATATAGCTGCCATATAAACCGATCTTGGGTCTTGACTTCTTGAGCCGCTAGCGTGCGAAATTCTTATCCGATTTGAATGAAATTTTGCACGACGTGTTTTGTTATGATATCCAACAACTGTGCTAAGTATGGTTTAAATCGGTCCATAACCTGATATAGCTGCCATATAAACCGATCTAGGGTCTTGACTTCTTGAGCCTCTAGAGTGCGCAATTCATATCCGATTGGAATGAAATTTTGCACGACGTGTTTCGTTACGATATCCAACAACTTTGCCAAGTATGGTTCAAATCGGTTCATAACCTGATATAGCTGCCATATAAACCGATCTTGGGTCTTGACTTCTTGAGCCTCTAGAGGGCGCAATTCCTATCCGATTGGAATGGAATTTCGCACGACGTGTTTTGTTTCGATACCCAACAACTGTGCCAAGTATGGTTCAAATCGGTCCATAACCTGATATAGCTGCCATATAAACCGGTCTTGGGTCTTGACTTCTTGAGCCTCTAGAGGGCACAATTCTTATCCGATTTGAATGACTTTTTGCACGAAGTATTTCGTCATGATATCCAACAACTGTGCCAAGTATGGTTGAAATCGGTTCATAACCTGATATAGCTGTCATATAAAGAGATCTGGGGATTTGACTTCTTGAGCTTCTAGAGGGCGCAATTCATATCCGATTTGGCTGAAATTTTGCATGACGTATTTTATTTTTACTTTCAACAACTGTGTCAAATAAGGTTCAAATCGGTTTATAACCTGATATAGCTGCCATATAAACCGATCTGGGATCTTGACTTCTTGACCCTTAGAGGTCGCAATTATTATCCGATATGCCTGAAATTTTGTACGACGGATCCTCTCATGACCATCAACAAACGTGTTTATTATGGTCTGAATCGGTCTATAGCCCGATACAGTTCCCATATAAATCGTTCTCTACATTTTACTTCGTGAGCCCCAATGGGCGCAATTCTTATTCGAATTGGCTGAAATTTTACACAGGTCTCCAACATATAATTTAATTGTGGTCCGAACCGGACCATATCTTGATATCGTTTTAATAGCAGAGCAACTCTTTTCTTATATCCTTTTTAGCCTAAGAAGAGATGCCGGGAAAACAACTCGACAAATGCGATCCATGGTGGAGGGTATATAAGATTCGGCCCGGCCGAACTTAGCACTCTTTTACTTGTTATATCTACCACCTAAGGATAGGGGTATATTCATTTTGTTATTCCGTTTGCAACACATCGAAATATCCATTTCCGACCATGTAAGTATATATATATACTTCATCGTCGTAAAAATCTAAGACGATCTAGACATGTCCGTCCGTCTATCCGTCAGTCTGTCCGTCCGTCTGTCCGTCCGTCCGTCCTTCCGTCTGTCTGTTCCGCTACAGTCTTTCAAAATAGAAATATTGCGCTGAAACTATGCACAGATTCTTTGTTTGGTCATAGTCAGGTTCAGTTCGAAGATGGACTTTATTGGACTATATCCCCATATAGTCCCCATATAGACCGATCTGCCGATTTAAGGTCTTAGGCCCATGAAAGCCACGTTTATTATTCGATTTTACTGAAATTTGAGACAGTGAGTTGTGTTAAGCCCTTCGACATCTTTTTTTAATTCGGTCCAGATCGGTCCAGATTTGAATATAGCTGCCATATAGTCCAATATCACTGGTCTTGGCCCCATAAAAGAAGCCGTTTTTGTCCAATTTGGCTAAAATTTGGGACATTGAGTTGTGTTAGGCCCGCCGACATCTTTTTTTCAATTTGGTCCAGATCGGTCCAGATTGGATAGGTGTTGGGCTCATAAAAAGCACATTTTTTGTCCGATTTGGATGAAATTTAGAACAGTGAGTTGTGTTAGGCCCCTCAATAACCTTCTTGAAGATGGCCGTGATCGGTCCAGATTTGAATATAGCTACCATATTGGCCGATATCTCGATTTAAAGTCTTGGCGCCATAAAAGGCGCATTTATTATCCGATTTCGCTCAAATTTGACACAGTGACTCATATTTTGCTTTTCGATATCCGTGTCCTATATGGTTTAGATCGGTCTATATTTGGATATAGCTGCCAAAAAAAAAATTGAACAATGACTTGTATTCATTAGACCACTCAATGTCCGTGCCGAATTTGGCCCAAATCGGACCATATTTGGATACAGCTGCTATGGGTGCATAAATATACATTTGTCACCGGATTATGACGTAAGGTGGTTTACATATATATCCGAGGAGGCGGGTATCCAAAGTTCGTTCAGCCCGAATTTAATGCCTTTGTTAGGATCTCGCCAAGTTTTTTCTCCAGAAATCTTGGAAATCGGTTCAGTAGATCAAAAATTATGCAAACTGCAAATTTTGTCCATGAACATTCCACTAAGAAACCGGGCCAAACTTCTCACATTTCGATGAGTACAGTCCGATTCAAGTTTGAGCTCAATGATAAAGGGCCTCCTTTTTATAGCAGTGTCCGGATGGCGTGCCACAATGCGACACCTTTTTGGAGAGAAGTTTTGCATGGCATAGTAGCTCACAAATGTTGCTAGCGTTAGGAGGGGAAAACCACCGTTGAACATTTCTTTTGACGGCCTCGCCAGGATTCGAACCCAGGAGTTCAGCGTCATAAGCGGACATGCTAACCTCTGCGCTACGGTGGCCAAATATTATAGCCCCTAAAAGTTGGAGATGTGGTCAACTTTGACACTCTGTATTAAGAATATGGACCGACAGCACCACTTTTCTGAAAGCCTATAACCTCCTTTACTTTTCGAAGCTTTACTCCTCGAAGGAGTAAAGCTAGCCGATTGAAAATTTTTGCAAGTACTTCCTGTTAGTGTAGGTCAGTTGGGATTGTAAATGGGCCATATTGGTTCATGGTTTGATATAACTGCCATATAAACCGATCTTGGGTCTTCACTTCTTGAGCCATTAGAGGGCGCAATTCTTATCCGATTTGGCTGAGATTTTGCACGCGGTGTTTTGGTACCACTTCCAACAACTTTACTAAGCATGGTTAAAATCGTTTCATAACCTGATATAGCTGCATATAAACCGATCTTGGGTCTTGACATCTTGAGCCACTAGAGAGCGCAATTTCTATCCGATTTGGCTGAAATTTTGCACGTTGTGTTTGGGTATCACTACCAACGACTGTTCTACAATAAGTATCGTTCAAATCGGCTCATTACCTAATATAGCTGCCATATAAACCGATCTTGGGTCTTGACATCTTGAACCACTAGAGGGCGCAACTCTAATTCGATTTGGCTGAAATTTTGGATGAGGTGTTTTGTTATGATTTCTAAGAGCTGTGCTTAGTATGGTTGAAGTTAGTCCATAACCTGATATAGCTGTTATATATACCGATCTTGGATTTTGACTTCATGAGTCAACAGAGGGCGCAATTCTCGTCCGATTTAGCTGAAATTTTGCATGAAGTTGTTTGTTATGACTTCCAACAATTGTGTCAAATATGAATCAAATCGGTATATAACCTGACATAGCTGCCATATAAACCGATCTGAGATCTCGACTTCTAAAGCCTCTAGAGAGCGCAATTCTTATCCGATTTGGCTGAAATTTTGTACAACGGCCTTCAACATACGTGTCCAATATGGTCTTAATCGATCTATAGCCTGATACAGCTCCCATATAAACCAATCTCCCGAATATGCTTCTTGAGCCCCTACAAGGCGCAATTCTTATCCGTATGGACTGATATATTACTGATATATGACTTCTACTATGGTCTTCAACATTTAATTTACATATAGTCCAAATCGGACTATAACTTGATATATCTTCAATGGCATAACAATTATTTGCCATTATTCTTTGTTTGCTTAAAAAGAGATACCGCGCAAAGAACTCAACAAATGCGATCCATGGTGGACCTAAACATTCGCGTTCATTGATTTCAAAAATTCTCTTTCAATACAGAAATACGTAAATCACAACAGAGAGATTTCGAGCGGTTTTACTCGTTCACATTTGCGGTAATTCTGTCCCTGTTCTCTTCTTTTTCGCTAGCATAACATCCACATACTGCACTAAAAAGTCTATACATACTTTCCCCAACTATACTTAACTTTTGAGCACAACATCTCGTCTACTCGAAAAGACTGTGAAGTACATTATCTCAAACAACACCAATACGTGTGCAGGAAACAATCGATTTTTTTCGTTTTTCAAGCGGAAACGACAACAGATTATCCATAATTTCTGGGAAATTGACAAAACCACAACCCATGTTCCTCACGAAGCGTGTACTTAACGTTAGGGCCAAGCGCCCAATGAAACTAATGCATAATTAACTATGCCATGGCTATAAGAGATTGAAAGCAAGTCGAAGAAACAAAACGAGACGAAAAACCTTAGATGGCCAAACATAAAATCATAAGGACAAGACACAAAACCAAACGTATCGACTTTAATCAAGACAAATGGGTAAATACGAGTTTGTAGATAGACCCCTCTCGTTGGCAAGGACATTCGTACGCACATATATATAAAGACTGAATGGATAGCTAGGTATGACTGCTGCATAAAATCTTGACTGTAATTATCCATCGTTAACATACGTTCACACTGACACCGGCATGTACTCAGACACATACTCACTTACATATACGGGTGTGTGCAAACATATTAACAAGGATATCCGCAAATTGCACGGGAAATGGAAAATTGAATCTTTGGCCACATTTGTAAATGCAAACACCCATACTTGTGCAACATTTGTTGTTTGTGTATGTACTGGTTGTTCTCAGTTGTATACAAGCAAATGCAAATGAAAATGTATCTTTCTCTAATTATACTCCATGGACAAATGTTGACTACATGATTTGTGTTTAATTAATTTCATTGCAAATTATACATGCCAACATGACTACAATAGCAACCAAAAAAGAAAAATTTCTTTTTTCCTATTACAGAACTGCTCAGCACATTGCTTTGTGTCACTAAGTGCAAAAAAGAATTATTAATTGGATTGTAGTATATGAGAGTGGATCTCTTGAGATATCTTAGGGGTTTATCGAGAAAAGGAAATGAGATGAACTGTTGAGAAGAAATAAAGTCAGAAGTTACTTTGACAGCAGCCGTTTGAGAAGCATCTAAGAAGAATAGCCCACCTCGCAAGCATTCAACACCTATTTAATGATACGGGCAATTGGAAACATGGAGCCTGCATTCATCTACTTTCGTTGCTCTAAGCACATCAGTTGTAGTAGTAGTCAAACTTGGGATTAGTAAATCACACTACTAGATGCCTTTCCTCCATATGGCACACTATTCAGAGACACCTACTTCAAACATTAGGTTGCTGGTGGAAGCCGCTTCTGCTGCGAAAAAGAACCTCATTGTGGGTGGTAATGTTAATGCAATCTGCCAATTTGTTATGACGGAAAGAGTCCGACCTTTATAAAAGGAGCTGATAGGAGGTACTAAATGTTACCTCCGTATCGTAAAATATAAGCGCAACAATATGCGTGAATACGTCTTGAATGACAATAAGATTACAAGAGCGGCAAAACGTGCCTCCTGGAAGCTCTTCTGCGAACAGGTCGATAGCGTTAATGACGCCGCCAAGATAAATATTTCCGGCGTTCCTACAGAAAGTGGCAGACTATCTGGCGCCTCATCTGGCCAAAATTTTCACAGCGTGCATAGGACTTTCATATACTCCGAAAGCCTGGCAGGAGGCAAGGGTGGTGTTTATACCTAAGCCCGGCAAGGCAAGTTATGCGACACCAAAGACCCATAAGCCTTACGTCCTTTATACTCAAAACCATGGAACGTATTGTGGACACCATGATAAAGAGTATGACATCCAGCGAACTGCTCAAATACAAACAGCATGCCTATGTCAAGGGAAGGTCGGTGAAGACTGCCCTGCACGAGGTTGTGCATAAAATAGAAGAATCGTTCGATGCCAAAACGTACACATTGGCGGTATGCATTGACATCGAGGGGACCTTTAACAATGTGCGGAGCGACACACTGATCCAATTCTTAGACCACTACCGAGTGGACCCGATCCTTAGAGACTGGATAAACCATATGCTAAGGAACAGGTGGATAAATTGTGTGTCGCATGGCATAAATATAAGGGAGAAAGAGGCACAGGGCACGCCACTGGGGGGCATTTTATCGCCACTCCTATGGGTGACCACCTTAAATGACCTATTACGGATGCTCACTGAGGAAGGATTTGAACCCGTCTGCTACGCATAATACTTCTAAGGGGTAAGGATCCGAACGAGCTATACAGAAGGGCCGAAAGGGTCTTGCATATGGCATATGACTCTGCTATACCCAGAGGTCTCAATGTTAACCCAGAAAAGACTGAAATATGCCTGTTCACGAGGAAGTCGAAGGTGGGCCGATTTCGATATCTGACAAGGTCAAATACTTAGGTGTGATCTTGGACAGGAAACTGAATTGGAAGTGTCACATTCAGGAGCGTACTAAGAAGGCTCACAGATGTTGGGAACTATGTAGACGGGCCGTTGGCTTGAAATGGGGCCTGAATCCTAGGATAGTCCACTGGCTCTACAGGAGCGGGATAAGACCAATACTTACTTACGCCTCAGTAGTCTGATGGACTGCTATGGACAAAAAGTGCAACATAAGGAGCATACAACAGGTTCAGAGAACATCCTCTTTTCAACCTAACTATGTCTTGGATGAAAACAGCTTCTTTGATTATCGTTATAACAGCTTTGTCGAAAATGCTGCAGAACTAGTCCCCCGACAAACAAAATGAAGGGCGTCCATAGTAGTGAAAACTGAGGACGACATTGATATGATAATCAATCAATATTTTTGGGCGATCAAAAGTTTCAACTCTTTTATATCGCCAGGCCCAGATAATGTATCACCGGTTGAATTCCAAAATGTGCCCGATAGATGACTCCTTGGCTATGGGAGATATAATATGCTTGCATAAGCATAAGAACTGTACCACACCGCACCGTACCACCGTGACAGAACCCGTCACCGTATAGCTGTGGGCACCACATAGGCTGGAACTTTGAGGTCTTATCTGTGTGGTGCTCAATGTTGCCACGAGCAGCTTGGCTGCGAGATACCGGACGCGTCGACAGGTTGCAGATAGTGAAGTGCTCCATACGGAGTAGCTACAACGGCAGTCGCCGACAATCAGCTGTATCGAGCAGAGAGTCTCAATGAGAGGCCGGACGGCGCCGCCACTTGCATAAATATTGAGTGCCGATGATGGTCGATATGAAAAGGCGAGTTATTGGCGCCTTTAAATAACCAATGGCCACCATAATCGCCCGGCGATCGGTCCTTTGGACAGCAACGAGGTTGCTCACCTACAGGATCGCCACCTCCACATGCAGATTTGGTTACAACAACAATAACAACCGAGACAGAAGTCTTTGTGTCAAATGGGGAAAGAGCTGCGTTTTCTAGAGGCACGTGAAATAAAATCGGAGTAACGGTTTATATAGGACCGATATAAACCGTTACCGATAATTGTGCATCCCCAGAGTGACAGGGCTATGAGGAGAGCCATTCGTCGTATCCGTATTCTCTGGGCCGAGGACAGCCATCACAATTTACGGTGGACGAAGTTACAAATGTCGTCCCTGTCACCAAGTCATCTAAAGCCCCGACGGAATCTCCACATTGATGCTGAAGAATCTGGTTCTACCTGGTGCGAGTAACTTCCTACTTTCCTCAACCTGTTTTTGAACACTCTTATAGTTCCCGATGTCTGAAAAATGGGCAGAGTGATCCCGCTCCTGAAGCCTGGAAAGGACCCAAGTTTGGGGAAGTCGTACAGACCGATCTCCCTTCTCTCACCAGTATCAAGTACACTTGAGGCATTGAGCCTCGCAGGAAAATTCCCATTCGCCGAGCATCAACAGGGAATTCGAAGAAGCACAACAATTGCTTTGAATGGCATTATCGGACATATCGAAGGCATTCGATATGCTTAGCCCTGCAAAACTATTTGAGGACATCGCCAACACACGTCCCTCCAGCCAGGCCTGAAACTCTGGGTCGCGAATTCTCTGTGTGGTCGCCAGCCAATTGTGTCATTTAGGGATATGAAGTCGAAATAGCGTAGAGTGAAACAGGGAGTCCCCTAAGGCAGTGTAATATATCCGGCACTGTTTAACCTCTACTTATAATCCATTCCACACCCTCCAGACGACAAAGAGATCGTATCATATGCGGACGATTGTACGATCATGGCAACAGGCCCCCCACCCATTGTTGACATCTGCGATAGGTTGGACGACTACCTTAACGAACTTGCCTCATATTTCGCAGCAAGAAATCTGAAGATGAAATCTCTCAGCTTTCATGTGGACCACCTCCATCAGAAGACAAAGCTCCTACCAGTGCGAAGACATAACTACATGCTATCTTAGCTATACCTTTTGGGCTATTATCGCAGAGACCACTCAAATCATCATCTTATGGATAGATATAAACAGCCCAGGATCCTCAAGGTAGATTTACATGATCTGGAGCGTGAGGTTCAGCGCTACAAAAGAGACCCTCGGATGTGGTAAATAGCTACCGGGTGAATTTGGTCCCTGGAGAACGACCGCCTCCCATTTCACCCGATAAAATTGACCTCCCCCGGCAAGCCTGAGAAGTTCTGGCTCAATTACGTTCCGGCAGATGCAGCTGCCGCAACTCCTATAGAGCAAGGATTGATGCCGACGTGCAGGGGACCACAATAGCTACCGGGTGAATTTGGTCCCTGGAGAACGACCGCCTCCCATTTCACCCGATAAAATTGACCTCCCCCGGCAAGCCTGAGAAGTTCTGGCTCAATTACGTTCCGGCAGATGCAGCTGCCGCAACTCCTATAGAGCAAGGATTGATGCCGACGTGCAGGGGACCACACGTCACATGTTTAACTGCCCAGCCAGACCCACTCCACTTAGACCCAGATTCCTCTAGACGCACCCCATCTTAGTCGCAGAGCTCCTGGTATCTGTGCAACGTTTCATGTGGCTAGCTTAAGCGTTTGACCGCTTCCGCGATTTCGACAGACGGACGGACGAAAGAACATGGCTAGACCGACTCAGAATGTCGAAACGAAAACGGCATCGTTTTGAATAAAAAAATTTTTTTTTATTGTTAAAACTTTGCAACATTTTTCAAAACAGTTACACCTTTTTCCTATAAGTTTTTTTAAACTTTGGTCCTCAAAGTATTATCATTTCTTTCCATTTTCATAAAGCGGAAGTATTAGGAAAATTTATAACTGCTAATTAGACTTATTTTCTTAAAAATCACTTTAATCGAACACACACATCAGTTTCTTAAAGCAAATATGACATTTTTTACCAGTCCTTTGGCGGAAAGGATGAGTTGTCATAGTCGTTTCCGTCATTGTGTCATAGCGGATGTTTCGAAGGAAAGGATAAATTCATAAATACCCTGTTAGATGAAAAAATTTACCAAACATTCAAATAGAAAATGTTACAGCAATTTAAGTGTCTTATTTTGTTTGCAATCATGCAAACCCAGGAGTTTTGGGCAATATGACGTAGTCAGTAGCTGTGAGGTAGAAGAATCATGGCGAAATTGCTTTTTATTGTAGTTTATTTTTAGAACAACACAAGTGGGTGTTTAATTCATTGCATGTTAAAGCTTTCGTGCAAAATCGACATTAGCGCCTAACTCAATTCACACTCTCGGGTGTAATCACTCCAATTGCTAAGACGTCTGGTTGCTCAGACTCAAGTCAAAGTGGCTGCTTAATTTAAACTCTCCAATGTGCGACTCAAACTCATTACGAAATCCAAATTTCCATAAAAGCTCTCAAAACTACTGAAGCACAACAATGAGTTAACGAAGCAGCTCATTCATTTTCCCAAGAGGTAGGTAAATGGCAAATTAGAATGAAGGCTATACTCGTATGTGCCAAAAGTACTAATAACACAATAATTACTTGTTAAAATACTATGGTGACCTAGTAGTTGATGTCTTGCTTTATATTAGGTTAGGTTGAAAATTGGGTACAGATATTAATTCGCCCCATGCCACTATGGACATACACCTAAGCCAGTATCGGCTGGTTGTAAGCTCTAAAAACTACAAAGTAACCTCTAAAAAGAAAATTTTATGTTAGGAATCCCGTGCTACTTACAAAATCCTTATTTTCATACCCACAACCGAGGGATGGGGGTATATTCATTTTGTCAATCCGTTTGCAACACGTCGAAATATCCATTTCCGACCCTATAAAGTGTACATATTCTTGATCAGCGTAAAAATCTAAGACAATCTAAACATATCCGTCCGTCTGTCCGTCTGTCTGTTGAAATCACGCTACAGTCTTTAAAAATAGAGATATTGAGCTGAAATTTTGCACAGATTTTTTTTTTGTCCATAAGCAGGTTAAGGTTCGAAGATGGGCTATATCGGACTATATCTTGATATAGCCGCCATATAGACCGATACGCCGATTTAGGGTCTTAGGCCCATAAAAGCCACATTTATTATCCGATTTTGCTAAAATAAAAGCCACATTTATTTTTCGATTTTGCTGAAATTTGGTGCAGTGAGTTGTCTTAGGCCCTTCGACATCCTTCTTCAATTTGGCTCTGATCGGTTCAGATTTGGATATAGCTGTCATAAAGACCGATCCGCTGATTTAGGGTTTTAGGCCCATAAAAGTCACATTATTATCCGATTTTGCTGAAATTTGGGGCAGTGAGTTGTGTCAGGCCCTTCGACATATTTCATCAATTTGGCTCAGATCGGTTCAGATTTGGCTCATAAGGCCACATTAATTATCCGATTATGCTAAAATAAAAGCCACATTTATTATCCGATTTTGCTGAAATTTGGTGCAGTGAGTTGTCTTAGGCCCTTCGACATCTTTCTTCAATTTGGCCCAGATCGGTCTAGATTTGGATATAGCTGTCATATAGACTGATCCGCCGATTTAGGGTCTTAGGCCCATAAGGCCACATATATTATCCGATTTTGCTGAAATTTGGGACAGTGAGTTGTGTTAGGCCCTTTGACATATTTCTTCAATTTGGCTCAGATCGGTTCAGATTTGGCTCATAAGGCCACATTTATTATCCGATTTTGCTCAAATAAAAGCCACATTTATTATCCGGTTTTGTTGAAATTTGGGACAGTGAGTTGTGTTAGGCCCTTCGACATCTTTCTTCAATTTGGCCCAGATCGGTCTAGGTTTGGATATAGCTGTCATATAGACCTATCCGCCGATTTAGGGTCATAGGCCCATAAAGCCACATTTATTATCCGATTTTGCTGAAATTTGGGACAGTGAGTAGTGTTAGGCCCTTCGACTTCCTTCTTCAATTTGGCTCAGATCGGTTCAGATTTGGATATATCTGTCATATTGACCGATCCGCCGATTTAGGGTCTTAGGCCCATAAAGCCACATTTATTATCCGATTTTGCTGGAAATTTGGGACAGTGAGTTGTGTTAGGTCCTTCAACATCGTTCTTCAATTTGTCTCAGATCGGTTCAGATTTGGATATAGCTGCCATATAGACAGATTTCTCGATTTAAGGTCTAGCACACATTAAAGCCGCATTTATTGTCCGTTGTTGTGCTAGACCCTTCGACATCTTTCTTCAGATTGGTCTAGATCGGTCCAGATTTGAATATGGCTGTCATATAGACCGATTTCTCGATTTAAGGTTTTGGGCCCATGAAGGCGCTTTTATTGCACGATGTCGCCGAAGTTTGGGACAGTGAATTAAGTTAGGCCCTTGGACATTCTTCCGTAACTTGGCCCAAATCGGTCCAGATTTGGATATAGCTGCCATATAGAACGATATCTCGATTTAAAGTCTTGGTCCCATAAAAGGCGCATTTATAATCCGATATCCTTGAAATTTGACACATTGACTTATTTTAGGCTTTTCGACATCCGTGTCGTAGATGGTTTAGATCGGTTTATTTTTAGATATAGCTACTAAAAAGACCAAAATTTTGTAATACATAATTGAACAATGATTTATTAGAATATGGTCCAAATCGGAACATATTTCGAAATAGCTGCTATGGGGCATAAGGTATGCATTTTTCACCGGATTTTGGCGAAAGGTGGTTTACATATATACCCGAGGTGATGGGTATCCAAAGTTCGGCCCGGCCGAACTTAACACCTTTTTTCTTGTTTTTCAAACCACTCACCTAAGTTGGTTCATGTCTGATATTGTGTCCCCACCTAAGTGCCGATATTTGAAAGACGCGAAAGCCGGGCAATGACAAAGGAAATGATCCGACGTCTCATCATCTTCTCCGCATGCCCTTCACATGGTATCACTTGGTGCCCATGCCCTTCACATGGTATCACATGGATTTTACATAAGTTAGCTCGTAGTCCTATGTGTCCCGTTATGATACAGATGACTATACTGACCTCATTCTTGCTTCCTTTCAGTAATAGCCTCGTCTTCTTACGATCTGGTTCCCCCCATAGGATTTTCACCGTCCTACTGACCATTTCGCTGTTCCACAATGCTGCATGCGCATTTGTCGCCCACTCCCTTAACTCGGGTTGCATCGACCCGGAAGGCTTCGGGTTAATCAAGTTTATTGACGGCGAAAGCCGGGCAATGACAAAGGAAATGCTCCGACGTCTCATCATCTTCTCCGCATGCCCTTCACATGGTATCACTTGGCGCATGGACTTTACATAAGTTAGCTCGTAGTCCTATGTGTCCCGTTATGATACAGATGGCTATACTGACCTCATTCTTACTTCATTTTATTAATAGCCTCGTCTTCTCACGATCTGGATCCCCCCATAGGTTTTTCGCCGTCCTACCGACCGTTTCGCTGTTCCACGATGTTGCATGCGCATTCATCGCCCACTGCCTTAACTCGAACTGCATCGACCCGAAAGGCTTCGGGTTAACCAAGTTTATTGGCGGCAGTCCTCTGGGCTTCACCGCCAAATCGTCTGCCCTTTCATTTCCCCTTACTCCGTTATGGCCCGGCAACCAAACGATGCGGATTTTGCCATCCTCAGAGAAGGCGTTAATTGCCTTCTGCAAGGCTGTTCGTGACCTTGACGTCCTGGTTGTTATTGCCCTTATGGAAATTTTACTGCCGGTAAAGATGTTCACAATCGACGTCCACTTCACGCATTCCGTGATCGCCCGGATCTCCGCTTGCAGAACCGTATTTTAGTCTGTCAGTCTAAAACAGATCTCAGTCCCTGGGTTTTCAGTGTAGACCCCAAGCCCACTCTGTCCTCAAGCTTTGATCTATCCGTGTAACATGATCTTCCATGTGGCAATACTAGAGTTCCGTCAGTCCAAGACTGTGCCATGGCAGCAGTGCCTCGCACTCGACTTCAATGTTCATCTCAGATAGCCGATCGAAAATTTGTTCCCTTCCTTCCAGGCTTCCTATCGTCGCCTTGATTATACCGCTATGGTATGAGCTGCTCCCATCCTCAATCCACTCTCCCATCGCCTTATGTCTCATAGCCGCAGTGGCTGCCTCACACTTAATCTGTATGTCAATGTGTCGGATATCTAGAATAGTCTCCAGTGCCCTAGTGGACGTGGTCCTCATGGCTCTTCCTATGTCAAGGAGCCTGTTGTATGGTCCTTATGTTGCATTTTTTCTCCATAGCAGACCACCAAACTACTGAGGCGTAAGTAAGTATTGGTCTAATCACGCTCCTGTAAAGCCAGTGGACTATCCTAGGATTCTGGCCCCATTTCGGGCCGAAGGCTCGAAATAATACCCAACATCTGTGAGCCTTCTCAGTACACTCCTGAATGTGACAATTCCAATTCAGTTTCCTTCATATTACTTATTCTAAAATTTTTTAGGATTTTTACTTATTCAAAGTAAGTATTAGACTCCCTTTTATCTCAAATATCATAAAGGTGCCATTCTTTTTTGTGATCAATTAATTTAGTATTTTCATATCAACTGAGTTTCCTGTACACGTTTCCCTAAAGCAAACATATTGCCTTTCCCATTTAAATAAGAATTGAGAAATATTAAATCCATTTTAGCACTCTGATAACTTGAACAAATTCTCACCAAAAAGGAGGGCAATGGAGCTACAAGGCTACAATAGCAACAAAAATCAATTTCAAAATTTACTTGTCACAGTTGTTTAGCCAAAGCATTTAAGTGAGAAATTTCCATGGGCATGTGTTGATGTGCTAGCTGCACTACAACTTCTGTCATTTTGGGGCCCCTTCGATTGAGTTGGCTGGAGACTTGCCGAGGGGCATGACGAATATGGGTCAGTTTTTAAAGCGCAATTAAAAAAGGACGAACATATTTTTTGCTTTTTTTCCTTGGCACAAATGTAACTAGTAATTTCCCCCTTTTTCACTTTTGATGGCCTACTGACCGTAGTCACAGCCATTGAGAGTGGACTGCCACCGAGCTACATAGTAGGAACTTTACAATAACTGGCCTAGTTGAAGCACATGGTGTGTGCTTGTATGATGAACTCATAAAAAAAAATGCAAAGAGAAATCCAATTTCAAAAAATTGTTCACTAGGCCGGGATGAGTAGAAGCAAAAAAAAAACAGCAAAGCGGCCAAAAGTAAAATGGCTACAAAATGCATAAAACAACCATGAAATCACACGTGTAGTATAACTAAACGCATACAACGACATACGTGAATACATGTGAAAATGAAAAGCTATGTGGCTAATATCCGCTGATTCATTGGGGACCCAATTAAGTTAAATGTATCAGTAAGAGAGCTATAGTGACAAAACTATTGTAATAATTTTAAACCATAACATGTAAAAGCGTGCTAAGTTCGGCCAGGGTGGAAGTCGTAACAGAACATCACATGCAAAATTTTAGCCAAATCGGACAAAAATTGCGGCTTGTAAGGACTCAAGAAGTCAAATCGAGAGATCGATTTGTATGGGAGCTATATAAGGTTCATGACCGATTTGGACCGTATTTGGCACAGTTGTTGGAAGTTATAACGGAAGACTTTGTGAAATTTTTCAGCCAAATCGGACAAAAATTACGGCATCCAGGGGCTCAAGAACCATTTCGGGAGATTGGTTAATATGGGAGCTATATCTAAATCTGAACCGATATAGCCCATTTGCAATCCCTAACGACCTACATCAATATTTAGTATATGTGCAAAATTTCAGGCGGCTAGCTTTACGTGTTCGACCGCTATCGTGATTTTGACAGACGGAACAAAAATTAAAGCTTTTAGGACCGAACAAGAATGATCGAGAGACCGCTTTACATTGGAGCTACATCAGGTTATAGACTGATTTGGAACGTATTTGGCAGAGTTGGAAGTCATAACGGAACACCTCCTACAAAATTTCAGCTAAATCGGACAAATATTGCGGCTTGTAAGGGCTCAAGAAGTCAAATCGGGTGATCGGTTTATATGGGAGCTATATCAGGTTATTGATGGTTTGAACCGTATTTTAGACAGTTGCTGGAAGTCATAACGGAACACCACATGTAAAATTTCAGACAAATTGGACACAAATCGCGACTTCCAGCGGCTCAAGAAGTCAAATCGGGAGATCGGTTTATATGGGAGCTATATCTAAATCTGAACCGATATGGGCCGATTGAAATCCCCAATTACCTACATCAATATTAAGTGTCTGTGCAAACTTTCAAGCAGTTAGCTTTACGTGTTCGACCGCTATCGTGATTTCGACAAACGGGCGGACATGGCTGGATCGATTCAGAACGTCGAGACGATCAAAAATATATATACTTTATGGGGTCTTAGACGAATATTTCGAGGTGTTACAAACGGAATGACTAGATTAGTATACCCCCATCCTATGGTTTTTAGAAAACATAACATCTTGTGCGTTCTCAACTTTTCAAAGCAAAATGTTCCGTCCCTTATTATCTAAGCCAATAGATATTCCCTCTAATAATCAAAACTATACAACTTAAGTAGAAATTAGAAATGGGGAAGGTTCCAAACCTGTCAAGGGATAGATCCTCTGTTGATAGGCACCGGTCCCAGTTCTCGTCCCCTTACATGGAAAAAACCTATCACTTTTATTAGGGTTTGTCGCTCGAGGTGACGAATTGTCACCATTCTAACACCGTAGGATAGTTTCTGGGACAGTTCGAAAAGGATGAGTATACTTTGCAAATATTTTTAAGGAAGATAACATTAGTTAGCAAATATATTTAACGGATAAGCAATTTTTAACAACAATTAAGCGACTTCTTAAAAAATAATTAAAAATCATAAGTTATGACAATTGAAACTTTTCATTCGCTAAAGGATATGTCCTGTGACTAATTCTCCAGTATAGGACCGGTATATTTGAGCAATTGACAACACATTTCCCATAAGGTTAGTTCACATTAAAGCCACTGGTCTTAAACATCTTCGCTTTTAAATATCAAAAGTTAGAGAGAGCAATAAAGGGCACGACGAAGCGACAAAGGAGACAGAGTAGTATGCACCGGCAGCTCAATCGCGCGAAAATGTAGCACGCTGGAAGGAATAGAACTGACATTCCAGGGACTTCTGCAGAAGCTGAGAATAGAATCGGATCTACCGAAGGGCATAACACTGCTAAAAGGCTGAAAATGTAAAAGAGCTCCCCGCTTTCAAGTACTCCGAGAAAATCAGGCCAGGCCTCCCGCAATGTAGACTTCAAACAGTGTCCTGCAGAGGGAGACAAAGTCGGAACAGAAACGAAGGAAGCGGGCACAGACCCTGAGTCTTTATAGGAGGACTATGACTACGAAAAGGATTCCACACCCATCACAGAAGGGGAAGATGGTCGCTGAGAAAGATAAGGAGCCGCCCTCGTGCGCCAGAGTGGCAAGGAAGCACAACAGAGATGAGATGACTTATGCAGTCATCGATATCGTCAGTGCATCCGGTAGGACTCCACTAGATCATCCGACCCACGTGGAGCATCTGGGTTTTTGAACACGTGTTAAACTCTGAAGGAGATCCACTCATATAAAAATATGTGTTGCGTGTATAGGAGGGACATCTTAACGCTGAGCTTTGCGTTAAGCAAAGCTGTTTGGAAGTATCCACACTCCCTGGGCCGCAAAGCTCGCCCTTGTGAGAACGATGAACTTTCCTCAGCTCACAAAGGCGACGGCCTTCATCAAGGGTGAGGGCGGCAAATTTAATTTAACACATTGAAGACAGGTTACGACTGCAGTAGTAGGATCTTTCGAAAATAGTTGTCCTTTTTCGAGAAAGGATATCAGTCCAAGAAAAGCCCTGGGTGACCGGGGAGACTCGCAACGCAAGTGGTCAGCAGACTTTTAAACAGAGCACGTCGTAAAAAAGCATAGGTTTATTTGGATGTATATTACAGGCGACGGAGTGCAATGAGATTACCACTGCGGCAAAACGTGCCTCCTGGAAGCTATTCTGCAAACAGGCCGATATCGTTAATGACCCCGCTAAGATGCAAAATTTTCTCTCAAAAACCAAACTGAAACGTTATTAGACGACATTGGGGTGAGATCAGAGACAACTGAGGACATGTTGAGGCTTTTAATGAAAATGCATATTTCCCAGGATAGGACGGGACTCATGGAGACACCGGAATCTTGGAATAATGGGGTTGATGGAAGGCTTATCATAACGGAATTTATTGTAAAGGTGGAGCTTCCAACCATATAAGTCACATGATTGAATATTTTCGGCGTTACTACAGAAGGAGACCGAATATCTGTCGCCCCATCTGGCCACTACCCGTATTTTCACAGCGTGCCCGGGACTAGCATATACTCCGAAAGCCTGGCAAGAGGCAAAGGTGGTATTTATACCCAAGCCTGCCAATGCAAGTTATGCGACAACAAAGGCCTACAGAGCTAAGAAATCCAGCGAACTGCTCAAAATACAAACAGCATGCCTATGTCAAAAAGATCTGTGGAGATTGCCCTGCACGAGGTTGTGCATAAAATAGAAGAATCCCTAGAGTCAAGACCTACACAATGGCGGCATGCATTGACATCAAGAAGACTTTTAAAGATGTACGGACCGACACACTAATCCAATTCGTAGACCAGTACCGGGTGGACCGGGTCCTTAGAGACTGGATAAACCATATGCTAAGGAACAGGGTCTCATGATATAAATATAAGAGAGAAAGTGGCATAGGGCACGCCACTGAGTGGCATTTTATCGCCACTCCTATGGGTGACCACCATAAATTACCTATTAAGGATGCTGACTTAGGAGGGATGGGAACCCGTCTGCTACACAGACGATGTTATAATACTTCTAAGAGGTAAGGGTCCGAACCAGCTATGCAGAAGTGCCGAAAGGGTATTAAGGCATGGCATGCGACTGGGCTAGACCCAGGGTTCTCAATGTTAACCCAGAGAAGACTGAAATATGCCTGTTCACGAGAAAGACGAAGGTTGCCCAATTTGACGCCCACGTTTCTTGAATAGAACGATTTCGATATCTGACAAGGCCAAATACTTAGGTGTGATCTTGGACAAGAAACTGAATTGGAAGTGTTCAAGAGCATACTTAGAAGCTGCAAAGATGTTAGGCAGTATATAGACGGGCCGTAGGTTTGAAACGGGGCTTGTATCCGCCGATAGTCAACTGCCTCTACAGGAGCGTGATTCCATCAATACGTACTTACGCCTAAGTAGTTTGGTGAACTACTTTGGAGAAAAAGTGCAACATAAGATTAAAACAGAAGGTTCAGAGAACATGTTGTCCTGGCGTAAGCGGAGTGCCCTAGTGGGCGTGGTCCCCACTCGGGCACTAGAGACTTATCTAGATATCCGAACAAGAAACATACATATTAAGCGTGAGGTAGCCACTGCGGTTTTGAGACTTAAGGCGATAGGATTATGGAAAGGAGCAGGTTACACCATCGCGGTATAGTCAAGGCGTCGATAGGAAACCTGGAAGGTTTCCTATCGACACTTGAGGGCGAGACACTGCTGCCAGAGGCACAGTCTTTCATTGTCGGAACTCTGGTATTGCCATCTGGAAGATCATGCCACACAAATGGATCAAAGTTAGAGAACAGGGTGTACCTGGGGCTCTACATTGAGAACCCAGGGACTGAGATCTGTTTTAGATTGCCTGACCATAATACAGTACTGCAGGCGGAGATCCGGGTGATCACGGGATGCGTGAGGTTGTGTGGTGCTAACGTGAGGACGTCTAGTTTGAACATCTTAACAGACAGTAAACTGGACATAATGGCAATAACAACCAGGACTATAAGGTCAGTCTCGGAGTGTAAGAAGGAGATAAACGCCCTCTCTGAGAATGGCACAATCCGCATCGTTTGGTTGTCGGGTTAACGGAGTAAGGGGAATGAAAGGGCAGACGATTTGGCGGTGAAGGTCAGAGCACTGCCATCAATAAACTTGGTTAACTTGAAGCCTTTGACGCGACGCAGTACGAGTTATGGGCGTTGGCGACGAATGCGCATTTAAGCCTGTGGAATGGCGAAACGGTCGGTAGGACGGCGAAAATCCTATGGGGAGATCCAGATCGTGAGCAGACTAGGCTATTACTGAAATGAAGTAAGAAGGAAGTCCATATAGCTTTCGGCATCCTAACGGGACACACAGGACTACGAGCTCAGTTATGCAAAATTGGTGCGGCAAGTGATAGTATGTGTAGGACATGTGGGGAAGATGATGAGACATTGGAGCATTTCCTATATCATTACCCGGCTTTCAAGACTAAAAAGTACCGGATACCTTTATTCGGTCGACCGCTATTGTGATTTCGAAAGACGGACGAAAGACGACTTAGAATGTCTAGACGATGAAAAAATGTTTATACTTTTGGGATTACGGATCAAAATTTTGAGTTGTTACAAACGAAATGACTAGATTAGAGAACCCCATCGTATGGTGTACAGTGTTGCCAAATCGAAAAATCTTGGAAATAATTCTGGAACTTTTGTGTAAACTTTTAGCAGAATCCTTGCTGGTGGGTTCCCAATATTCGGCCCGGCCGAACTTAGCACATTTTTTGTTCTTTTTGTCTCTTTTTAATTGATAAGCGTCACAAATGCTTGCATCGAATTTTTTATTGAATAACTGCTGGAAAACCACAACCATTTGTTGCTTCACAATTGGAAGCATTCTCCAGTTATGTGTAACTTATCCGGCTCAGTGCCTCTAGCTATTCAACTCTTCTAACAATGTTGAGTTATACACATACAATAGAGTAGGTTGGAGAGCAGGTTAAAAGTAGGAGGCAAAAGCAACAAGTATCAAGTAGGATGACATTAAGATTGGCTGGGAAAAACTTTGGATACGCACCACCTTGGGTATGTATACTAATCACCTTTTGTCACAATCCGTTGAATAAGATTTTTACCACGATCAACAATATACATATATACTTTATAGGGTGGCAAAAAATTTCAATGTGTTGCAAACGGAATGACAAAATTAATACACCACCATAGATTCTACTCAAAATTTGCCCAAATGAGCTTAGTTGATGGCCATATGTGTACTTTACATACCAAATTTTCACCAAATCAGGACATCATTGAAGCTTTTAGCAGGTTATTAACAGATTTGAACCGTACTTGTCACAGTTCTTGAAAATCATAACAAAACACTACGTACGAAATTTCAGCCAAATCGGATAAAAATTGCGGCTACCACTAGCTCAAAAAGTAAAATCGGGAGATCGGTCAATATGGGAGCTATAGCAGGTTATTGACCGATTTGGTTCATACTCATCATAGCTGTTGCAAGTCATAACAAAACTCTCCGTGCAACATTGCAGCCAAATCAGACAAAAACTACGGCTTCCACTGGCTCAAGAAATAAAGTCGAGAGATCGGTTTATGTGGGAGCTATATCCAAATCTGAACCGATATGGTCAAATTGCAATCCCTAACGATCTACATCAATAAGAAGTTTTTGTATCAAATTTCAAGCGGATATCTTTATTCGTTCGACCTATATCGTGATTTCGGTAGACGTGGGAACGGACAGACATGGCTAGATCGACGTATAATGTCAAGAGGATCCAAAATATATATACCTAAGGGGTCGCAGATCAATATTTCAAGGCGTAACAAACGATGCTCACCATTCTATGGTCAATTCCATGGCAGCCGGTTGTACGTACCGGATTGACCGGATGGAGTTCTTCATCGGCAGGGGCTGCCGCCTCAGTGTATAACACACTGCTACAACAACAACCATTAATTTTCTTCACAGAACCATTCTATACCGTCTGCCCAACCTAAAGCTAAAAAACAAGTTGAATATAGTCTTTCATCAAAGAGGCCAGGTGGTTGCGGCTGAAGAAGAGTACACGAGGAATAACAATAGGCCATACGATGGCCTACGCGGATACTAAAACATCTTGGCATCATCCCCTTTCAATAAATCCTGACCTATATGTTCAACTTAAGGGGGATTAAGCTATAATAGGGTGTGTAAGGTACGTCTTAAACCTCCATCACATATACCCATATAAGACACTAATAAGTTTATTAATAGGTATATCACTAACATACACAATATCCCGATAGAGTTTCAAAAGTTCCATAGAACCCTTACGATTTTCCCGATTTGTCTTAAAATCCTATGCGTTGCTCAATTATGACCCCCAACACCTTATACAGCCTCGATAGTTCTAAAATTAAGATAGCTCGGTTAACAGAGAAATAACTCCTGAGCCCAACTTTCTAGTTTCAATAGAATAATAATTAATGGTGGTGGTAAGGAAGGTTAGGCACGGCCCAACTTAGACTTTTTTACTTGATATTAGTAATATCCTCCTCCTTAGGATGGGGAATACTAATTTCGTCACTCCGTTTGTTCCTCATCGAAATATTAATCTGTGATCCGACAAAGTATTCATATTCTTGATCGTCTTGACATTCTATGTCGACTAAGCCATGTCCGTCAATCCGTCTATCGAAAGCACGCAAACTTAGGTGCTTGAAATTTTGCATAAATTCTTCTTATTAGTGCAGGTCAGTTGGGATTGAGAATGGGCCAAATCGGTTCATGTTTTGGAATAGGTTAGGTATAACTGGCAGCCTGCCATCAGTCTCCCTTAGACGTTTTCGTCCATTGTGATACCACAGGATCAGAAGTTTCTACCGTTGAACCATCTAGATCGCTTTAAAAAGCCCAATAATTTGCGAATGTTCACATCCGCTAAATCAGAAAGGTTCTCAACGAAATAAGAACCTAAAATGCAACTCCTTCTGTCGGCCAGTGCGGGACACACACACAGAAGGTGTTTTATAGTTTCTTCTTCATCTATGTTCTCAAAGCTACTTCAAAAGTCGTTACTGGCAACCTTCAGTCTCTCAGCATGTTTTCCGACTAGACATTGACCTGTCATGACGGGCACAATGGCTAAGAACTCTGTTCTTGCCAGTAACAGCAAAGTGGTAGACCTTTTCAAGTCTAGATTAGGCCACATTGTTTTCGAATACTCACAGCCCCCTCCTTGTGACCATCTATCATTAGTTGCCTTTGGGCCTGGTGCTAAAAACTTACTAAAAGCTTACATGTCGCAAGAGGCATACCCACAGATTCCTGCTTCCATGGAATTCACTGGGATATTTCTGTGGCCCGGCACTCAGAACAGGTAAATTTTGAACTGTTCAGCCATCTCGTTGAGAGGTCTGGTACAATCGAGGGCGGATTTTGTGTTCAGAAATACGTTCTCCAGGGATTTAATGGCTGCCTGGCTGTCTGATAAAATATTCCTTATCGTCGTTATGACATTGTAACCTTTGTGGTCGGGTAACCTTTTTGATATGACCAGTTCTAGATCTTTAGAGTACACCCCAAAGCCCACCTAGTCGTCTAGTTTGGAACCATCCGCATGGAAGTCTATATAACTTCTATTACCAGGGATATCGTAATTCCCATCGGTTCTTTGAGGAATGGTGGTGGTAAATACTTACATAGCAGCGAACGGACGTGTTTTTCTTTGTTCCGCCTTTAATTGAAGTTTTGCATTGTTTTTCCCACTTAAATTTTAAAAAATCTTGTTTAATAGTGTTCAAAAAGTCTTGATTGATAGAAACAACAAAACATATAGTTATAAAAGCGTTCAAAATAACCAACAAGTGAAAATAAAAATTGATATTTCTACTTCTGAACGGCAAAAGAAGTAAAAAAAAACAAACATAAACAAAAACATTCTCTCTCCACCACAGTGTAAAGTGTTCTCTTTAAGGGAGGCACTTAACTTCTAAATACCTACGAAGAGTACCAGTGTATTAAAACAAAAACAACACAAACAAACAAAAAAACAGAACAGTTGTACTCATTAAAAAAAAAAAAACAGAAACATAAACATAAAGCACAATTACAAAACAATACCAACCTTGTGAACATAACAAGAGAAAGAAGAACAAAAACAGTCACTAAACGTCAAATGGTTATAACTCGGCATTGCCAGATCATAGGTTCGTGACCTAGCTAAAAAGACATTGGCAATACCTCAAACGAGTTGCCAGATTGTCAAATAAAATTACAAAATCGGAAAATTATTAAATCCCATAAAATCGTCAAATATTGAAAAACATTTTTATTTTTATTATTAAATTCTTAATCGAAAATGTCCGCTCCAAAAAGAACAAGACTCCAAGCCCAAAACTCATTGACTGAAAATCTGGCTAATTCCCCCAGAATTGCGGATTCCTCTTTTCGCCTCTTGCAAATCCTGGACAATCGACTCGAAAAACAATCCGAAAGTATATCTAGTGAAATAAAAGCAATGATTAAGGAAAGTGAGGACAGAATATTAACAGAAATTAATAAGAAAATAACCGAAATGAGAGTGGACTTAAACAATGTAATTGAAAGAGTATCATATTTAGAGACAGCTATGTGTGAAATTTCCAACCTCAAAACCGAGATAAAAGACTTAAAAATAAAAGCACTAAAACAAGCTAATTCTCTGGTTGCATGTGATATTAGACTTAACGGAATTCCGTACACTGAAGGCGAAAATCTTCCACTCTATTTTGAAAATATATGTCAAACTATAAACATTCCTACACCAGTTGTTAAATCCATATACCGACTGCAAAACAAAAACAATAAGCACCAGAATTATTCCCCAGATGCTGTAATTATTGTCAAACTACACTCTCCATACGACAAAAACTATTTCTTAAAAACATTAAGCGAATTCAGAAGGAACACCAAATCGAACCTATCCTTATCAATATTAGGGTTTCAAACGGAAACCAATTTTTATATTAAAGAAAACCTAACACATTCCAACTATCAGATCCTTCAAGCTGCAGTTCGATTGAGGAAACAAAATCAAGTACATTCGGCGTACACTTATCGCGGATTGGTCTATATCAAACACTTTGTTAATGATAACCCAATTTGCATTGAACACATCAATATGCTGGATACTCTTTTTCGGTCTGCTGAAACTAGCAGAGAACAACATAACGCAGATACTTGCTAAAACAATAATGATGAGAATCTTTTTAATTAAATTTTTCATGAAATTAAACCCTTTTAAACTATTATTTATTTATTTTTATTTATCTTTCAAACTAAATAACGTTGCCTTTTCATACATAAATTTAAAATCAAAGATTTGTACTGTCTACAATTACATCTATGTTTCTCAATATGTTGTTCCCTCGTAATGAAAGGGAAAATTCTAGAGACAATATACACCTGATGGTCAGGGTTCTAGCGCGACAGAAGCCAGGACTAAAAATTGTGCATATAAATGCTCAGAGCCTTAAGAACAAAATTGATGAGTTTCGCTATATATTTGAGAAATCCGGTGTTGACGTTATTGCGGTCTCTGAGACATGGTTTCAACCACATTATGGGAATAGACTGGTATCTGTAGATGGTTACAGGTTTTTAAGATCCGATCGGGATGGCAGAGGTGGTGGAGTTGCTATCTATATAAGACATGACATAGATTTCAGACCCATTGCTTCGTCTAGTTCAACAGACAAAGTTGAATATATTTTTGCCGAACTTCACTGTTTGCGTAGAAAAGTTCTGGTTGGGGTTGTATACCGTCCGAACAAAAGAGTGCAATATGATGACTTGGTGAAGAGACTTGAGGATATAAATTGTCATTATAATGATATTATAGTCACTGGTGACTTTAATAGTAATGTGCTTGAAGAAACACATTTGACGGGGAGCATGCAATCAATAGGGTTGCATGTTGTTAATTCCAATACTGCCACACACTATACAATGACAACAGAGACTCTTATTGACTTGTTCTTCGTAAGTTCCAAGGCTGATGTTAAGTTATATGATCAATTATCGGCACCCCTATTTTCAAAACATGATTTATGTTTTTTGACTTATGGCGTTCCAATGGAATATACAAGTATAACATATACGTACAGAGACTATAGAAACATTGATTATAACTCACTACTTAGTGAAATTGGCACCGTTGAGTTACAGAAACTTTATGGCATGTCTTGCGTAGATGAACAGATTGCATTTCTTCAACATAATGTGAGTCAGATTTTCGACAAATGTGTTCCGATGAAGACCCGAACTGTTTTTTCGAATGGGAATCAGTGGTTTGATAATGATATTAAAGTATTGATACGTAAAAGAGATTGTGCGTACTCTCGATGGAAGCGTTTTAGAACACCTGAACTCTTTAATGATTACAAGCGTGCGAGGAATCAGACCACTTCTTGTATAAAGACGAAGAAAATAGCTTATTTTAGTCGTAAATTTCAAGAGGCATTGAACACGAAAGATACTTGGAGACATATAAAGTCAATTGGAATAGGAAGTGATAATGCATCAATTGATAGACATGTTGATTTAGATGAGATTAATAGGAGTTTCTTGAACATATCTTTTCCTGAGCCAAACGTACATTTCTACGACAGTGAATTTAGTAACGTAAACCATAGTAGTAACAACACCTCACCAGACCTACGTTTTGATCTTGAGCGTTTTGAACAAAGCGATATCGTTAGCGCTGTAGAATCAATTAAGTCTAATGCCATTGGTTCTGATGGTATTGACCCAAGATTTTTTAGGATAATTCTACCCTTTATTCTTCCGTATATGTGCCATCTTTTTAACAATATTATTTTAAGGAGTTGCTATCCACAGTCTTGGAAACGGGCAAGGATAGTCCCAATACCAAAGAATAACCAGGAATTTAGGCCAATAGCAATACTTCCATTCGTCTCTAAGATATTTGAGACTCTAGTCAACCGGAAAATATCTGAATATATTGCGAATAATTCGCTGCTAACAGATTTTCAATCTGGTTTCCGGCCAAAGCACAGTTGCACTACTGCACTGTTGAAAGTAGTTGAAGATGTAAGGAGTGATATTGACAGCGATAAAGTTGCCTTTCTTGTTCTTTTAGATCATTCGAAAGCTTTTGATTCCGTTGATCCCAATATACTTTGCCTTAAACTGAAACATTTATTTAAATTTTCTGAAAGAACAACGGATCTTATATATTCCTATCTTACGAATAGAAGCCAATCGGTATGTGTTGATAGCCGCTGTTCTAGTTATCTTCCAGTCTCAAGAGGTGTTCCACAGGGGTCTGTGTTGGGCCCACTCCTTTTTTCCTTATATAGCAATGACCTTCCTGGACAGTTGCGCAACTGTGGTATTCATATGTATGCCGACGACGTACAGCTGTATATGAGCTCCTCGCCGGGGAGGTTGATCGATGGCTTACTTCGACTAAATAATGACTTGGATAGGATAAACACATGGGCAAACGCCAACGGACTTCTTTTAAATCCAATAAAGTCAAAGTGCCTTGTAATTAGTAGGAATCGGGTGACAATGCCGCCCAATCTTGATGTGGCAATTGCTGGAGCCCCAATTGAGATTGTTTCATCTGCAAGAAACCTTGGTTTGGAGTTTGATGATAGACTTTCATGGAAGAATCATGTCAGAATGACAGTGGGCAGGACCTACGGCGTTTTACGAAACTTATATATGAGTCGACAGTATACCCCTTTGTCAATAAGAATGCTTTTGGCTAGGACATTTATTCTGCCGAAACTATTATACTCTTGCGAGGTTTTTTACGGTAGTGATGTAACTCATAGGAATAAATTGCACGTGGCCTTTAACGATGTCGTTAGATACATTTTTGGTTTGCGTAGAAGAGACCGGGTATCTGACTTTGCCAGACAAGTATATGGTGTCTCTTTTAACTCGTTCCTTAAGATACGCTTGTTGCAAATGATCCACAAGATAATTTATACCAATGAACCGTCATATCTGGCTTCTGTTTTGCGTTTTGCTAACTCTACAAGAGGTAAACAAGTAATACAAATACGTCATCAATATCATGTATCTGAACAACAGTTCTTTGTTAATGCTATACGTCTCTGGAATAATCTTCCCAATAGTATTCAAATTATAAGTAATGAACGACAGTTCAAATCTTTGATTTATAATCATTTTAATTAATTATTTGTTTTGTTTTTTTTATAACTATTTTTTTAATTTATTTTATTAGTAACTTTGATTAAATTGTTAAATTTTCTTTAAAGTTTCTTTTTCTTTTTTTTGTTTTGTTTAAACCTTTTTTTAACTTAAATATTGCATCAGTAACTTTGCTTAAATTGTTAAATATTTTGTACCAATTATTGTTCTATTTAAATGAAAACTTGTTGAACTCATTGTATTTATCAATTTACTAACCCATGCTTTATATAAGACACTGTCTTTTGTATGGGTTTTATCATAATAAAAATACAAATACAAATACAAATACAAATACTTTCTGTCTCAGGCAGGGTGTTATCCACACTGCCTGGTACATCAGATATTGTATCAAGGATAACACAGTGTCCATAGCCGCCACATGACTAAAGAGAAAGCTCCCTTAGCCTCACGGCAGTGGTCGCAGCAATTTGTCTAGCCACAAAGTTCAGAGGCATTAAATTCAGTGCATCAGATGGTGTCGTCCTCAGTGTGGTTGTGATGCACAAACAAGCCATCCTTTGAATTCGTTTGACTATTGAACAGTAGATGGACTTTTGAAGCGCCGTCTACCAGGCCATAATACCATAAAGCATTATAGGTCTGACAACTGTAGTATATACCCAGTGCCTGACGCGCGGTTTAAACCACCAACTTTTGCCAATCTTGCGCTTTCCAAAATGTTGAATTTGAAGTTCAATTTCCTGTCCAACAAAACACCCAGTTATTTTGCGCTTTTTATAAATGGACCATTCTCTCCTCCCAAAGAGACAGGTGTCACTGTAGGCAACTTGTATCTCCTGCTGAAAAGAACTACTTCTGTCTTGCACGGATTTACGCCTAGACCACTTTCGGTAGCCCACTTCGCAGTTGCACGTAGAGCTTCCTGAAATATATATATCTTAGAGTGCTGAGAAACTTTCCCCTGACCACAATTACCACGTCATCACCTTTCACACCTTTTTCTTCCACCTTTTAAACCTTTTTCTTCCAGAGACAATAAAATATTGTCGGCTATAGAGGAGACAGTACCCATCTGTGTAGATCCACAGATCTAACCAGCCGTAATGAATCTTTTAATAAGTAAGTAAGTTAAGTGTTGTGTTCGTCATGACACGTTAAGTAAGTTATTAAAAAACTTTCTTACGGTAGAGTTGATGCCTAGAAACTCCAACTCCTTCATGATTGACGTCGATTTTCCATTATTGAAAGCACCCTTAATGTCAAGAAATGCCACCATTGTATATTCCTTGACAGCGAGAGAACCCTCTATGTAGCCGACTAGGTCTAGAAGGACTGTTTCAGTGAATTTGCCTTTATTATATGCATGCTGCTGCCGCAACAGGCGATCTCCAGGTATCTTTGCCCTAAGACATGTTTCTATCAACCTCTCAAGAGTCTTCAGCATAAAGGATGACAAAACTAATAAGACGAAAATCTTTCTCCTTCGTTTGGTAGGGTTTTCCTGCTTTCGGAATGAAAACGATCTTAATACCCCTCTATCCCACAGGTATATATGACATTCTGATATAAGCATAGTATGGTCTCCCTAAGCCAGGAAACCAGTCTATCAGACACAGCGTGTAATTCAACCGGTAATACATCATCAATGCCTGGCGACTTAAGGAGTCGAAACTTTTTATCGCCCATAGGATTTTTGGCTTGGACACAATTTCCCCAATAACTTCCGACGAATGAATGCCTGTTACAACCTCTTCTGGCGCCAGGTTGTCCGTTGGAAAATTTTCCGGGAAATGTGTTTCAACGAGTAGTTCTAGTGGTTCCTCACTAGACATTGTCCATACATTCTCTGACTTCTGAATATACCCCACTGTAATAGGTCTAGAGGACAGAATCTTCCTTAGCCTAAAGGCCTCAGATGTATCCTCCACGGAGCTGCTGTATTCTACCCAGAATTTTCTCTGAGCCTTTCTAAGCTCGCCCTTATATTTTCTTAGCTCAGCCTTATAGATGTCCCAATCGTGTGGTGCTCTTGTGGCTTTTGCTCTATTGAAGAGTTTCCTGCAGTCTTTTCTTAGACCAACCAGCCCTGGGGTCCACCATTCCGGTCGCTGTTTGCCCCTTGGCTTGAAACTAGGACATGCTTGCGAGTCATTCAGCTTGAACCGCTTGACCATTGTGTCTATATCCTCCATAGTTTCCACTTCCTTTTCTGGTCTACAAGAGACAGACGAGCAGAATTTGTGTCGAAATTTATCCCAATCCGCCTGTCTTCTGCTCAGCCGAGGGACCACTTCTGCAGTATTTTCTCCAAGGCTGAAACTAATATAACGATGATCAGAGAAGCTGTAGTCATCCAACACTTTCCAGTCGCATATTTTTTCACTTAAATCTTCCGATACAAAGGTAATATCTAGTACCTCCTGCCTGTTCCTGGTAATAAAAGTCGGTTTATCCCCTTAATTACAAATCGCCAGATTGCAACTTATAATATACCTTTCGTTGACATCCGAACTTCCTCATATCTGGTGATGTGTATTAGCATCACTTCCTACAATGAGGCTTTTCTGAAGCGACTTCAACCAGCGACTTTAGGTTTGAAGGCGGCATCTCTGACTCGTGTGCCATATATAGGGAAGCCAGCCAGTAATGAGACTTGTTTATTTTAAAGCTGGCTACTACTAGATCTTCATTTAGACTACTCTCTGCAAGAATACAGGCTCTGTGTCTCCCATTCCCCGTACCTTTGAGAAGTTTAAATCCCGGAATTTTTAGTCCACGAACCATTCTTCCACACACCCATGGTTCCTGGATAAGAACCAAGTCAAATCGCCTTGCCATCAGGAGGACCTTCAGTGCCGCCAAAGCGGCCTTAGAATGGTGGAGATTTATCTGTTGAAACTGGACCATAGTCAGGATTCAGAACTTCCACCACTGTTGTGTTAGCCTCGTCTTCTGACTCCACCCGGAGTTCATCCAAACATGATTCGTTAGAACATGTCATGATAAGCTTTCGTACGCATCCAGGGGCAGGTGAGAAAGCTGTGGAAGCACTCTTCCTGATATAGCTCCCATATAAACCGATCTCCAAATTTAACTTCTTGAGCCCTTAAAAACCGCAATTGTTGTCCGATATGGCTGAATCTTTTCATGCAGTGTTTTGTTATGATTTTCAACAACTGTGCTCATTACGGTGTGAATCGGTCTATAACCTGATATAGCTCCCATATAAACCGATCTCATGATTTGACTTCTTGAGCCCTTACGAGCCGCAATTTTTGTCCGATTTGGCTGAAATTTTGCATGTGGTGTTCTGTTATGACTTTCAACAATTGTGATGACTCCCAATGTTGTTGTTGTAGCAGTGTGTTGAGCACTTAGGTGGCAGCCCTTGCCTATGAAATTCTTCATCGGGTCAATCCTTTAAATAATTGTGCCAAGTATGGTCTTAATCGGTTCATAACCAGATGTAGCTACCATGTAAGGCGATCTCAGATCTTGACTACTTGAGCCTCTAGAGGGCGCAATTTTTATCAAATTTGGCTGAAACTTTGAACACCTTCAGCATACGTGGTAAATATGGTTTGAATCGATTTACAACCTGATATTGGTCTCATATAAACCGATCTCCCTTTTTTGTTATGATATCCAACAACTGTGCCAAGTATGGTTCAAATCGGTCCATAACCTGATATAGCTGTCATATAAACCGATCTTGGGTCTTGACTTCTTGAGCCTCTAGAGGGCGCAATTCTTTTCCGATTTGAATGCATTTTTGCAACGAAGTATTTTGTTATGATATCCAACAACTGTGCCAAGTATGGTTCAAATCTGTTCATAACCTGATATAGCTGTCATATAAACAAATCTGGGGACTTGACTTCTTGAGCTTTTAGAGGGCGCAATTCCTATTTATTTTTTTTTTATTCTTACTTTCAATAACTGTGTCAAATAAGGTTCAAATCGGTTCATAACCTGATATAACTGGCATATAAACCGATCTGGGATCTTGACTTCTTAAGCCTCTGGAGGTCGTAATTATTATCCGATTTGCCCGAAATTGTGCGATTATAATATAATTGTGGTCCAAACCGGACCATATCTTGATATCGCTCTATTAGCAGAGCAAATCTTTTCTTATATCCTTTTTTGCCTAAGAAGAGATGCCGGGAAAAGAACTCGACCAATGCGATCCATGGTGGAGCGTATATAAGATTCAGCCCGGTCGAACTTATCACACCTTTGCTAATTCTTCTTTTCAATTCTCTTTTATCTTAGGAAACC
The DNA here is from genome assembly GCF_963082655.1 of Stomoxys calcitrans. Taxonomy (NCBI): domain Eukaryota; kingdom Metazoa; phylum Arthropoda; class Insecta; order Diptera; family Muscidae; genus Stomoxys; species Stomoxys calcitrans. The sequence continues at coordinate 80,103,452 of NC_081554.1, forward strand.
CACTCTTATAAAAACACAGACAAATATGCGTCAATACATACATACATATGTGCATGTACACCAATAATAAGTTTTTATTAAATATTTGAATATTTGAAATAGAGAATACTGACGACTGCTCATCTAAAAATGAAAGAGAATACCACTAAAGATAGACACACACACACATATACAAGAATACGTTTGCACACAAATGCACAATTCACAAGACCACAATACAAGTTGAAGGGAGAAAAAAACTGCAACTTCATGAATATAACTTGTTTGCCCCAAAGGACATGAAATGAATACAAAAAGTGCATGGATGCCAGTAAGTATGAATGAATGAATGATCATTGCCTGCATCCACCCCTCAGTAATCGAGTGTATATGCAACTGTGTGACTGTGAATGTGTTTGTGGTCACCAGTGGTTAGTGCTGCCCTGCTACTCTTGTGGAAAACTCTACTCTTATGGAAAAATTTCTAGCAAAATTTTCCAGAGTAGTTGATAGTTGAGACCTCAGCGTGGGAGCTCTGGTGGACAGCGGTTGGGCATGTAGCAATGGCTGGGACAATAAACAATTTGATATTCCAGTTCCATGTAAATGTGTATCTTTGCATTTTTTATTAGATTTTATGTTGTTTTGTCATAACATGGTCATGTCTTTTTTTTCTATTGGAATCCTCAAATGGCCAAAGGTTACAATTCTCAAACAAAAAGGCACAATGGAAAATCTCCAATCAAAAGCACAAAAGATAAACTCATATTGCGCTCTGTCTCAATTTTCTTTCGAATTGGAGAACAAATCCTTGACGAAATTTGACCTTTTATGAGGAAACAAAAAGAGCTACACAAATCGCTTTAAAGGAATTCATCTTCTTATGTGGTCTACATAGTTGAGGTAATTCTTTACTAGGAAATTGCTCATTGTTTTTTTGTTTAATAAAAAGTAGCATTAGCGAGGTTTGAAAATCAGTCAAAAATCTGAGTACAATTGGTATTAAAATTTTTTGGAAAAATATTTAAAGAACAAAAGCGCAAGACTTTTATTGATTTTGAACAAAAAAATTACCAGCATCTTTTTAAGTGTCAGGAGAACAATACCACTGTCTTAAGCAAATATATATAAAAGCAGCAAGGAAAGACAAAAGTGGGGCAGGGCCAACTATATCTTTAATACCCTTCACCTACCCTATAAGTATCAATTAGGAGCTATATCTATTTCTGAGCCAAATGAATTGCAACGGTCTCCTTGCCAACATCGACGAGATTGTGGATTTTATGAGTTGGAAGCGGATTGGTCTTCGTGATACACCATTCCGTGCAGTAAAGATTCATTTCGCCTCAGCTTGGCACTAGTGACCTCTACATGGAGTGCATGGGGATAGCAGTCAGATCCGGTAATGCCGAAATAGAGCTATACAACGTGTACATACCGACGGTTGATAGCTGTGTGCTAAATGGCCAGGCCAACAAGCGCCAGGCGAACAAGCGCTTAATGGCCAGGCCAACAAGCGTGACATAATTGGGCTACTATCTGGCCATAATCGTCTGGATCTAGGGAACTTTAATGCGCATCACATTTCATGGCATTCTTCGCTAGGTAACGAAGAGCAGATTGAACACTTCACGTTTTGCACGGCGAATGAGGATGTCCCCACTAGTATTACGAGGAGGTGTAGCAGCTCGACAGACATTTCCCTTGCACCCCTGATCTTCTGGGTGACGTATCCTGCAAGCCGTTTCTCCCCATAATTCTCACCATCGACCGACCACCCGACTTCATAACTTCTGAGCGCCGGACGTTTATCAATTAGAAGGAGGCCGATTGGGCTAGCATCAGAGAGTACCAATCGCCACTTCAGTGGACTGGTGCTAGTTACCGAGAGGAAATCCCGAGACATCATTAACGCAGCATCCGCTCGCTTTTTACCAGCCGGTCGAATACCACAAGTGCGGCGCATGCAGTGGTAATCGCAGACGAGCGTGAATGGATTCGTTGTACGGACCCCACTAACCCCAGAATCAGCGAGCTGAATCTGGAAATAAAAAGAGTAGTTAACGAACATCAGAAAAAATTATCAGGGCAACATTTGTGAGGAGTTATGCCTTGTAAAACTTCTCTCCAAAAAGGTATCGCACTGCGGCACGCTTTTCGAACTCAGCTATAAAAAGGAGGCCCCTTATTGTTGAGCTTAACTTGAATCGGACTGCACTCATTGATATGAGAGAAGTTTGCTCCTGTTCCTCAGTGGAATGTTCATGGGCAAAATTTGCATTTGTAGTCAACGAACATAAGCGGAATTAGTGGCTGGAACAATTGGAGCAATGTAACTTAGGCACCGGTTTAGGCAAGGTTTGGTCTACCGTTAAGTCATTCTCGAACCACGATAGACGGAATGACAGGATCTTAGTCACGTTTACGTGACTGATCCGAAGAGATGCGCCGGGTTATTCAACCGTCAATTTATTTTGCATCCGGAGTGTGACAGGGCAAGGAAAAGACCTATTCGCCGTATTCGTGGTCTACGAGCCGATGGACAGCCATCACCATTTACCGTGGGCGAAGTTACGAGTGTCATCCGTGGCGCCAAGTAATCCAAGGCGTTGGGCCCCGGCGGAATCTCTACACTGATGTTAAAGAATCTGGATCAACCAAGAGTTGAGTACCTTACAACTGTCCTCAACCTGTCTTTAAACACTCTTATAGTTCCCGATATCTGGAAGATGGGCAGAGTGATCCCTCAACTGAAACTGGAAAGGACCCAAGTTTGGGGAAGTCGTACAGACCAGTCTCCCTTCTCTCAGTAGCAAAGACGCTTGAGAGACTACTTCTCCCGATCCTTGCTTGCATATGATACGATGGCATATAGATCGTATCATATGCGGATGATTGTACGATCATGGCATCAGGTCCCCCACCCTTTGTTGACATCTGCGATAGGTTGAACGTCGACCTCAACGAACTTGGCTCATATTTCGCTGCAAGAAATCTAAAAATATCTGCCACCAAATCTTCAGCCACATTGTTCACTACAAAAACACGTGAGGTGAATACCGAGCTGACTGTGATGGTCGATGGAGAAAAGTTTCCGACCATTAAGAGTCCCAAAATACTTGGCGCCTCATTTGACAGCTCTTACACATTCTCCCCACATGTCACAGCATATTGCGATAAACTCAAAAGTAGAAACATGGTAGTCACTTGTCGTCAGCACTTGTGGTGGAGACAAAAATACCTTATTGACCACGTACAAAGCAATTGACCGGTCTGTGGTAAGTTATGCAGCGCCAGTGTGGTCTCGTCAGCTCTGTGACACGCAGTGGAATAATATTCAGATTCGTCGGAATGCCGCCCTCCAAACTGCGACGGGCTGCCTCCTCAGTTCTCATGTGGGCCACCTACATTAGGAGACAAAGATCCTACCAATGCGAAGACCTTACTACATGCTGTTTATGCAATACCTTTTGGGCAGAGACCATCCAAATAATTACCTTGTGAATAGATATCTACCGCCCAGAAGCCTTAAGGTAGATCTACATGATCTAGAGCGTAAGGTTCAGCGCTATAAGCGAGAAACTCTAGATCAAGCGACATATCAAGCAGGTCTAGACAGCATTCATGCAGACACTGTAGCAGATGCGGTAAATGGCTACCGGGTGAATGTAGTCCGTGGATAACGACGGCCTCCCATTAAACCTGAAGAAATTTACCTCCACCGGCAAACCTGAGTAGTTCTGCCTCAATTACGTTCCGGCAGATTCAGCCATCTCAACTCCTACAGAGCAAGGATTGATGCCGACGTGCAAGATGTATGACAAGGGACCACACGATAACGCCACCTGTTTAACTGCATAGCCAGACCCCCTGGACTCAGACCCAGATCCCTATGGACGCACCCTATCTTAGTCGCAGAACTTCTGGATTTAGACACTAAACAGAATTAAGCAGACGAAAGACAAAACAAAACACTCCAGCTCTAGATTTCTCTTTATCAGTTCTCAAAAGACATATCTTATCCCTCCACCAAAGGATGGGAAAATGCAAATTTTGCCCATGAATATTCCCACTAAGGAACAAGGGCAAACTACTCACATATCAATGAGTACAGTCCGATTCAAGTTTAAGTTCAATGATTAGGGGACTCCTTTTTATGATAGCCGAGTCCGAACGGTGTACCGCAGTGCGACACCTCTTTTGGAGAGAAGTTTAACATGACATAGTGCCTCACAAATGTTGACACCATTAGGAAGGGTAAATCACCGCTGAAAATTTTTCTGATGGGCTCGCTAGCATTCGAACCCAGGCGTTCAGCAATATAGGCGGACATGCTAACCTCTGCGCTACGGTGGCCTCCACCATAGGGTGGGACGCATACTAATTTCGTCATTTCGTTTGTAACTCATCGAAAATTTGATCTGAGACCCAACAATATATTGACATACTAAGTCGATTTAGCCCTGTCCGTCTGTCGAAAGCACGCTAAGTTTCGAAGGAATTTACCTAGGCACTTGAAATTTTGCACGAATACTTCCAATTAGTGTAGGTCAGTTGGGATTTTAAATGGGCTATATCGGTCCATGTTTTGATATAGCTGCTATATAAACCGATCCGGGATCTTGCCTTCTTGAGCTTCTAGAGGGCGCTATTCTTATTCCATTTTTCTTAAGATTCTAGAGGGCGCAATCCTTATATCATTTGGCTGCTATTTAGCATGTTTTAATTTCCATCAACTGTGCCAAGTATGGACCAAATCGGTTCATAACCTGATACCGCTTCCATATAAACCGATTTCGATTCGTAAATTCTTGAGCTTCTGAAGGGCGCAATCCCTATCCGATTTGGCTGAAATATTGCATGAAGTGTTTTGTTTTAACTTCCAACAATTGTGCCTAGTATGGTCCAAATCTATTCATAACTTGATATAGCTCCCATATAAACCTATCTCTGATCCCAACTTCTTGAGCCGCTAGAGGGCGCAATTATTATCCAATTTGGCTAAAATTTAGCATGAAGTGTTTTGGTTTGAACATAAACAACTGTGTAGTCTAAATCGGTTGAAAACCTGATATAGCTCTCACATAAACCGATCTTGACTTCTTCAGCCGCTAGAGGGCGCAATTTGGCTGATATTTGGTACTAAAGGTTTTGTTATAACTTTCAACAACTGTGACAAGTTTGGTCTAAATTAGTTGATAGCCTGATATTCTTGAGCCTCTAGAGAGCGCAATTGTCATCCAATTTGGCTAAAATTTGCTTTGACTTCCAACTACTTTGACATGTATGGTTCAAAACGGTTCATTACCAGATTCAACTCCCATATATACCGATCTCAGATCTTGACTTCTTAAGCCGCTAGAGGGAGCAATTATTAGCAGATTTGGCAGAAATTTTGCATGACGTATAATGTCATGACTTCCAATAACTGTGCCAAATATGGTCTAAATCGATTCAAAAATAGCTATTGGAGCTACAATAGCATAGCAATTCTTATCTATCATCCCATGTTTGCCTATAAAGAGATATCGAGCAAAGAATTTGCTATATGCGGTCCATGGTGGAGGGCTTATATAACCTCGGTCCAACCGAAATTAGCACACGTTTTTAAAAGTTTTTTCTATTTTAGCCCACTGTGCGACGTATCAGATCGGTCAATACCCTTATATAGCTCTCTTATCACATTTGGCTTAAATTTTGCATTATGAATTCTGTTACAACTCCTTACATTAGTGCCAAGTATGATATAAGCTTACCCATAACCTGATACACCTTCCAATAAATCGATTTTACTTCCTTAAAACTCAAGGACACAATTCTTATTTCGCTTAGGGTTTACATGACAAGTTCAGTTGTAACCTCTAACACCCAAAACAACGCACAATGATCCATTAGTAAGGGGATAAATTTAAAAAATCTTCTTCCGGATTCGAACCCAGAAATTTTGGGTTCAAGCAGAACTGCGAATTATTAACTACAATACTTCTATATCCTAAATGATGCAGTGCACGAAATATCCGGCCTGTTCGAATGTATACCCATTTGCCCTTGTTGGCAACTTTAAATCCTTCAGTCCACAACTAGTTGCAAGACAAAGATTTATAGCACTCTACCGTCATCACCTCCACCACTGCTGGCAACAGAAGAACCACTAACTAACAAAGCTACCGCCATCATCATCTCCAGCTACCACTAGCATAGTGCTTACACAAATGGCCTTAAAATGTCATGCCGTACACAAACACTCCTAAAGTGCAAAGAGATGGAGTGAGCAGAGTGTGAGAGAGAGAGGTACAAAATTCCTGTTCAAGGAAGCCCCTGTGGCAAATGGTCCATGTTTCCTAATGCCTATCCAATGGCGGTGTAGCTGCCGACGCCGCCGCCAACACTTAGAAACCAATTTGTAAATATTAAAAATTACTTTTGGCTCATTAAAATATGAAAACTCATACTTTCTCAAGCGAATGCTAGCCATGGTACTGAATGATCCAGGCAGTACCAAAGGAAACTGAACAAAAATTTGTTAAATTCAAATTGTTTACCCCCTCTCGCCCCAAAAGATTACAATACTATTTGTAGCATTCACATTTCATTGTCAAATAGCGATGGGGGTGGGGAGCAGGGGACAGGAACGTGAAGAATGATCCTCTCTGGCAACATCCCTGGCAATTCATGTTAATTACTTTTCAAAATTATGCTGGCCATTTTCTTATTTAGAAAATTTATTTAAATGTATTATTCAAAGGGACTAATTGGATTACAGCCATGAAAACATGAATGCTCGAATATTCATGAAAAGATTTAAAGAAAGATAGATTCTTGGAAAAGCAAATCCTCCAAAATATTCAATTTATTCAATGATTTATGTGGTTGCCAATCTCCGTCCGTCTTATCATTCCGTCTGGCAGCCACCACGACCACCACCATCACCACCACCAAGTGGAAAGAACAAAAATATTTTTGATAAATTCGATCCAATGAATGAATTCGAACAAATTTTAATTGCCTCAATTTATCGCCACATTAAACAAACAAACAAAACATAAAAAATCTTCATATTTCAATCAATAACAAATCCGCATATTCAGTATTTGTTTGTGGTGGGGAAAACGCACCCACGGGCCCCTCGAGTCAATCATCAACGCTATCACGTCACCAAAAATAAAAATGGGAAAAATCAATGGCATGCTTTTTAATATTCCATGGTAATGGTCATCGTTGGCAATTGGGGACGATAAACGAAGTTCAACATGCAAATTTGTAATGAAATCAGTTATTTAATTTTTTCTGCGGATTCACGCTTTTCTATTGGTTGCCCAAAAAGTAATTGCGGATTTTTTAAAAGAAAGTAAATGCATTTTTAATAAAACTTAAAATGAATTTTAATCAAATATACTTTTTTACACTTGTTTTCTAAAGCAAACTAAAAGTAACAGCTGATAACTGACAGAAGAAAGAATGCAATTACAGAGTCACAAGCCGTTGAAAAAATTTGTCAACGACTATATGAAAAATCCGCAATTACTTTTTGGGCAACCCAATAAATTAAAAGGAACAAAAAATGTGTCAAGTTCGGCCGGAACCACTACCATGGATTCTACTAAAAATTTACAGAAATTAACTTAATTGAAGGGCACATAGTCACCTTATATACAAAATTTCTGCCAAATAGGCCTAATGTTGAAGCTTCTTGAAGCCGTAGAAGGCTAACCAAGAGATCAATTTATATGGGATCTATATCAAGCTATACACTGATTTGGATCATTAATTACCACGGATGTTGGGCTCAGACCTCAAATCGGGTGATCGGTTCATACCATATGCGCATCGTACTTGGCAATTTTGTAAGAAGTCGCGGTAGAGCACCACGTCCAAAATTTCAGACACACCAGATAATAATTGCGGCTTCCAGGGGTCGTTGATCCGAGATTTTTACGAATGTTACTTCCATAACTCCTACCGTACTTTGCTGTTTAATTCCATTTTGAGCTCTAGTGTGTATTGTAAAGCTTTTAACTTTATAAACTTGGGGAATATATGGACTTTTAAGTAGGCTTTGCTTTCCAACTTTACAAATTAGGAAAATGTATGGTGTCAAGTAGTATGCTTTGCTTTTCGAAAATTCATTTTTATTTGTCGGCAAGAAAAATTTTCATTTCAATATTGACAACCAATAGACAAGCAGTCATAAAAAAAAATTTATTGCGGATTGGAATTTGGAATTCGATTTAAATAATTTTTGATATTTGCCAATTTAGTGCGATTTCTTTTATTGTGGTTAGAGTTTCCGCCACCGTTCCACCGTGTCACCGTTACTGCTATTCAAATTTTGCGAGAATTTTATCTTGGGGTAAGTTTTCTATTCCGCTGTTTTAATGGAACCTTCCTTTTTTAGACAGCGGATCCGTTGGATTCCGTACAAAAGCATACTATCGCCACAATTTCGTATTTGTCGCGAGTATCTTAGATTGACGTTTATGTGTTTTGTCCATTGTGAACAATTTTCATAAAAATCTAAAGATTTTGAAATCATCTTTCGTAATTTCATTTTGAAGGAAGAACATTAATCAATGTCCAACTAATGGGCGTACACGCACGCAAGAGCAGACCAAAGTTGTAAACTGCAAATATTTTTGGGCCAACTTATTAAATTATTTCGAATTGATCAAGATATGGAATATATTTCACATATACCAACCTACACTTACTTATAAATCACTCATTTGCATAATTCGACCACTATAATTTACATCGAGCATCACAATTAAAAATTAATTTACTAAATTAGCATTAATGTGGAACGCAACTTTTGGATCAACAGGCCTGAAGATCGCAAGGAGTTATGTTTGGTAAGTCCACCATTTTCTTATACGATTTTAATTGTTTTCGCTCGTCCACATTACGATAAATTTAACTTCATTGACCAACATTTCATCTAATTAATAATAATTTTGTTCCATAATTAATAATTTTCTTATACCGATTTAATTTTTTTTAAAACATTTTTTTTTTTAATCATATAACACACTTAACTTTTAAATTCAATTTTCTTTAGACTTGAAACGTTAATCGTGAACTGTTTTTTTTTCCTTTTATTAATACTCCTAGATATAGAATACTTTTGTAATATTACGCGGATGCTTTCTTTTATAAAATAAATATGTATTTACACTTCTAATTCTTTCGCGTTATATTCTCGAAAGGTGAAGAGGGGACGATGAGGGATACTAACGGGTTGATCGGTTGCTTTCGGTCAAAACGGCGAGGTAGGGAATCAGATATTTCGGCAGGTTAAGATCTTATGCCGAACCTTAAACCAACGCTTCTTACACTTTCTATCTATCCTATATTTTCCTTCCTATCCTTTTCATCTTCTCTCTTTCTGTAATTTTAAAGAGCTACCTTAAATTTAATTATGTAATGACCCTGCATCTAAAAGCCCTATTCCCGTTCGAAGTGGCTACCTCGTGGCCCCAGCCGTGCTCAGTCTTGGGGGGAATTCTTTTCGAATGAGAATAGGCACGGGTACATTAGCACAAAGAAAATTTAAGGTAGCTCTTTAAAATTACAGAAAGAGAGAAGATGAAAAGGATAGGAAGGAAAATATACGATAGATAGAAAGTGTAAGAAGCG